>NW_025765626.1:0-133216 GCF_003918875.1 Haliotis rubra | reverse complement strand
ATTGGAGACTACTGGGATCAGCCCTAACAGCGAAACTCCGTTACAGCAGATAGTGTCGAAACTGCCTTAAATATAATTACTGCCAATAGTTCTTTTCTGGTTGTACAATAACTCTCTGTTCTGGAGTCGAACTGAGGCTGCCAAAACAAACCACTCTCCTTCACCACTTTGAATTTGGATCAGCTCTGCCCCGATTGCTTCATCTGAGGCAACTGTATCTAGGATGAAGGGTCCTCCTTGGTAGGTAATGCCAACACAGGTGTATGGGTAAGAGCATGCCGGAAGAACAGAAAGATTGCTCCTGCTCATCATTCCACTGGAATGCCTTCTTACCCGTGATTTGATACAATGGGACTGCCATGGATGCGTAGTTCTTAATTAACATTCTGTGATAGTTGGCAAAGCCAAGGAACCTTTCGACAGCCTTTGTACAAGTAGGGCGAGGCCAGATTAACACTGCTTTGAGGCACTCGTTGTTAGCTTCAATCCAATTCTGGCTAACCACACGACCTAGAAACTCTACCCTCCGCTGAAACAGTTCACATTCAGCTTGAGCTGGATAAGTTCGGAACCTCTCAAATACAGCTCTGAGATTAGTCAGATGATCTTCGACATCAGTGCCAATCACCAGAATGTCGTCCAGGAAGGCCAGAGCAATATCCCATGTCAATCCTCTCAACATGACATTCATTACTCGTGAATATGTTGCAGGAGCATTACAGAGGCCAATCCCATCCGAATGTGTTCGAAAAGACCATACTCGGTGATGAAAGCTGTATTTTCACGATCCTTTGGTGATATTTTGACTTGCCAATTAGCTGACTTTGCATCCATCTTAGAGTACCAGACGTTACCCGCGAGTGTGTCCAGATAATGTTTTGTCAGCAGCAACGGAAATACGCCCTTCATCAACTCTGTTCAGACCGCGAAATTTGGTCCCTGGAGTTCAAATTGGAGACACGTTTCTTCAACCAGAAAGCCATGCTCAAAATCTAGGTGCCATCTTTGACTCAACATTAAGCATGGAAAATCACGTCAGTAACATCTCCAAATATGCATATTACCACCTAAGGAACATCAGACAGATTAGCAGGTACATGGACACACCATAAGTACAATGCCTAACCCATGCATTTGTGACATCACGTCTAGACTACTGCAACAGTCTATGGAATACAGCAGCAGTACATGGACAAGTTACAGCGTGTCTCAAAACACAGCTGCCAGGCTCATCACAAGCACACATGTGTATATGCACATAACACCAATCCGGAAGGACTTACACTGGCTCCCTGTAAAAGACAGAGTTGTATTCAAACTTCGTGTGTTTGTTTACAAGTCCATTAATGGGCTTGCTCCATTCTATATTCAGGAACTATTCAACCTTCACAAGCCTGGAAGGTCACTCAGATCAGCTAGTCAGCAAAGCTTAGATGTTCCATTGGTCCGAACCACTACATACGGGGACAGAGCATTTAGCAGAGAGGGTACTTTACTCTGGAATGGATTGCTTGAAAATGTCAGAAAATCGGAAAATATCAACAGTTTCCGATCTTGTCTCAAAATAGGAAGGTGACCTTCGATAACGAGTGGTCAAGGTCAATCAGTGGAGTATCAAGGACGCGTAATAAACGGTATGTACTCAGTTACATGCTTGCTGATAGACCGTTTGAAGTTGTTAAAGACCCTGCCATCAACTATGCCAGATCATGGGATGTTGCCATCACAAATGCAACATTATTGAAGCACTGGGACACTGGACGTAACGCCACATATACGATAAGAATCGCTGTATCGAGGACACACTGCTCATAATCTCCATGATAACTGCCGGCCTGATGATGTCTTGTGTCACGAATGCATTCCTCAAAAGCTTGGTACAACGAACATACACGTCCATGACCTTAACAAACATGCATATTCTTCAATGGTGCCTTATCGCAATGGCGCTTCGTATTGCCACGTGGAATGTTCATGGAGCTCAGAACTGTCTTGCTGATATTGAAGTCAAGCTAGATAGCACTGACGTCATGCCTGTGAGTGAACACTGGCTAGACCCATCTCAGTGCCATGTCCTTGAGACTCTACACAATGACTTTAAGGTGTTTACTAAATTCCATGTAGAACACACCTCAAAACGAGGTGCAGGCGGCGTTCCTCTGTTTGTGAGAAAGAATATGTTTCAGAGTATCAGTAGTGTAGATAGAGATGTAAGCAACCATATCATTAGTGCTAATTAATCAGAAACGGTACACCCCTCTACATTATTGGTGTCCGTCTACCGTCATCAAACGTCTTAGACAGTGTGTACTTTGATGTCATGTATGATATGCTAGACGTATATGACGAATGCTCTCAACTTGGTACAACTATCTTACTCGGTGATTTTTATGCCAATATCTGTGTACTTGATTCCTCAAAAGGTAGGGCAAAGACTCTAGCACGCGCTCTCGCAGCACGTAACCTTATTTCATTTGTTCCACAAGATAGCAGCTGTACATACACATTTAGGAGTAAATGCGGCACTGTTAGAAGTATGATTGACTATGTGTTCATAGTCCTTGAACTTCGCAGTAGTGTTGTAGGCTATTACGTAGATACATGTGTCCCATATTCTGTGTCTGATTACAGCCCTGTCTTAGTATGTTTTAAAATGGACGCTGATAATGCAAGTTATCATGGTGACTGGCTGAAAGCAAATTGTACTGATTTTATGCTATATCGGTATGAAATTACTTTAGAAATGTACAGTTTGATGTTTCCCATTTTTCATCTCCTGATGAATACATCGAGTATCACAATAGTTATATCACAGAATGTCTACATGCTGCAACTATACTTGCAATTCCTACTTCCAAATTTCAAGCACAATTAAAGCCATACTGGAGGAAGTTCGAACTTAAAGGACATCATGATCATATGCGTAATTGCCGCAAAAATTGGATTTCTAACGGCAAAAGCCACAGCTCAGATGACAAATAATTTATTGAATATAAACAAGCTAAACGTGCATTTCGAAGAAACCACCGTTCAGCTAAGCAACGTTACAGAAATGAAACGTTTGACGAAATTTACCAAGAAGCTGAGGTTGACATCCAAGACGTAAAATGCAAAAGAGAGTAAACACAGTCTCCAACTTATAACGGTGACTCCTGTAACACGCAGGAAGGTGTATGTAATCTCTTTGCCAGGTACTTCAAAAGTTTTAGTCTCATTACATTTTCATTCATTGAAATTGCAAATCATGGAATGATGCAATAGAAAGGGGAAACATATGTACACACGATTAACAAAATTAAATGAAATGGTATTGAGCAATTATAGACTTACAAATCATCAAAAGCATGTACCCGTGAAACAGTCGTGCAAAATGTGCTGCATTGATGGAGCAAATTGTTAACATTAAAGTTCAAGTCAGTTTTGGACAGTGATGCAGTGTTCTGTAACGCGTATGACCACCATGAGCACAAATGCAAGCTTCTACACGTCTTTACATTGATCAAATGAGCCTTTAAAGTTGCTGTTGTGGAATGTTCTACCATTTTCTCTGTAACGCCTGCTCAAGGTCATCCAGAGTCTTGGGGTGTACATGGTGACCGTAAACACGACTCCCAATAATGTCCTAATCATGTTCAAGGGGATTAAGTGACCTTCCTGGCCAGTCCATATGTGTGATGTTGTTGATCTAAACAACAGCGTTAACAACTCTTTCTCATGCATTATCATCCGTGGACGGGCATTATCATCCATCAAAATGAAGTTAGGACCCGCTTGTTGTACCTTAGGTATGATTACAGGTCGGTTTACACCGATCAGGGTGCATGTGTGAAGAGTGGAGCACATTCATGCCACACATTTTGCATGTTGTTTTTGAGGTCGCTATCGAGATTGATAAAGATTATTATGCTGAAAATACTTGTTGCATATTTTGGGTAAGGAGTATACCTCAGGGTTTAGAATGCTTTGATACTGGATTTACAGAGCACGTTGATAAGTTTGTAGAAGATGCTGTATGTAACCATTCTCTCCCCGGTTACTAAAGATGAGGTACTTGATACCGTAAAACGTCTTAAAAACAACAAATCTCCAGGTGCAGTGTTACTGACCATAATGTTTTATTATTTAATCCCATTGTATCGTTTGAGTAAGTACCAAATGCATTTAGTGTTGGTAATGTTTTACCAATTCACAAAGGAAATGGTAAAAGCAAGCATGATCCAGTTATAGAGATATCACTCTTACACCTGTTCTCTCAAAACCTTTTGAAAGATTACTGCTCAAATGAACTGAAACATGGACAAAAGCTGAAAACGATTTCCCTCACCCTCTCCAGTTTGGTTATAGGAAGGGTGCCAGGGCGGAAACGGCAGCGCTTACTCCAACTGAAAGCATTGCCTACTATGTCGAAGGAAATTTACCATATATTAACGTATATAACAAATAACCCTTAACTGATTTTATGTATTACTGTGGTGAATACTGAAATTCAAACCAGAATTTATATACATGTAAGTCGCTATAGAAAAATCTAGATTGTGAGAGGTTGTCAATATTTGTTGACTGAGCAGCAAGAACCAGTGTTTATGACTGACTGACTGACTGAGTTTAGTTTTACGCCGCTTTTAGCAATATTCCAGCAATATTTTTCAACATTTGCCCCAGTGTTTATGAAAGATGATGGTACAATTCATATTTTTCAAGATTTGCTTATGATTATCTTCTTTGAGATTTTGCTTATGATTATGTTCAAATTGAACTTCATATTTAATTGAACAGTAGTTTGCAGAGTACAATTGGCGTCGAGACAAATTTTAATAGGACACTCATAACATTTTGGATGACAATCGGACACTCTTCCAGAAAATTGAATTCTTGATTTTACTACTTATTTCCACACCAGTAGTCTTGGTGCATACTTCTTGGAATGTATTTTTAAATACTTCGTGATATCCAGATGTGTTGCTGCCAGAGGAGAGCACATGTGCGTGTATAACTCCCAGATAAAACGTGGTTAAGTGGTGGACGATACTCACTGACATGCTCCCACGATCTTCTCAATGGGCACTGTCTTCCACGAGGCTAAGGATGATGCAATGGCTATGATCTCATGTGGCCGCCATGGCACAGAAAAGCTTGATAGTCGTGTTTATCCATGCAGCCACCATACTCTTGGTTATGTCTGTGTCAAACTGATCTTGGCAAAATAACCAAAGCCTGCGCCAAAAAGCATCTGTTTTGTCAAGATACAAATCTTGCCAGGGAAGGTATCATTTTTTTATAACAGTCTTTCAGACACAGTCACAATAACTTCAATGCTTATAAAATATTCTTAGTGAAAAATGTCAATTCATATCCTAAAAGAAAATTACGCATTATTCATCGCCGTTGAAATGCATTAGAATGGACACAAGGCAACGGTGTTGTTGACACGACGGACTGACAGTCTTCCCAATTTAGAGGGATTTTACAGCCGCTTCTGTGCATTCAAGGAGGGTTGTGCGAACACGTTGTCCGTTGTGTCTGACTGTTACACTCACAGTGAGTGACACCATGGACGATATATCAGCTGTTACGGTAGCACACAGTCAGTGCTGTCACAAGTGTGACCTCTGCATTGACACCCCTAATACCAATGCTCGGGACCACATTGTGCCGGCGAAACATGCTTGCTCCATAGTTCACATACAGTACCCTAGATATCAAGTAATTCTATTGTATAAATGGCAAGTTCACATAAAGGGACAACTTCTGAGAATTCTGTAAACTAGATATTAATAATCAAACTAATGCGGGGCGGTGAGGAAGCCTGGTGGTTAAAGCGTTCGCTCGTCACGCCGAAGACCCGGGTTCGATTCCCCTCATGGGTACAGTGTGTGAAGCCTATTTCTGGTGTCCCCCGCCGTGATATTGCTTGAATATTGCTAAAAGCGGCGTAAACCCAAAAGTCACTCACCCACTCAAACTAATGATTATTGCCTCGGAGACTTGTGCAGGTCTACCAGTGAGGCTGAAGCAAACGGTGTGAGTTCTTCCAGACACAGACCCGCAGACGGGTTAGAATTGATCTTCAGCAACCCATGCTTGTCGTAAGAGACGACAAACGGGATCGGATGTCAGGCTCGTTGACTTGGTTTACACATGTCATCGGTTCCCAATTGCGTAGATCGATGCTCGTGATGTTGATCACTGGATTGTCTGGTCCAGACTCGTTTATTTACAGACCGCCGCAATACAGGTGGTAATTGCTGGGTCCGGCGTTAAACACCAAACCAACCAATCTTCCAGATAACACTTGTGATACCTCCCGGTGAATATTAACCTGAAATTAGATTTACCAGCCAACGAAGTGGCATACCCAAGTAGGCGTGAATAAAAGCAATTAAAACAACTCTAAGTTACACCTACCATGTCAAATATCCCTGTTAGCTTTTAAACTATATGACTCGTTTAAGATATAACATATCAATAGTTGTGACACCTTTTTATTAAATATTCCCAACATGTCTTAATAGTATAGAACATATAATATTTATAAACACGAGACCTGTTAATAACAAATAGTATGAGTTATACTCTCAATGTCATTTAATTATATGGTATATATAATTTATTTCTTAGTTACAACCGAATTTGAATGTTGTTGCTTTATATTTTACGTCATGTATAATATGTCTTATGTCATGTGGTCTAGATAGATAGTTAGTTTGATAGATAGACAGATTCATATATATGATCAAATTCATGTTTTAAAAAGTCAGATGCATATTTTTATCTTATGTTCTGCCATTGTTCAGTTGATATTTTGAAATCCTAAAAGGTGTATATTTTATCGATAACAACCGTTATCAGCGCCCTGCTCCAATAAGCGCCCCTGGCAAACACGTAGGTTTTAAATAGGTCCCTAATTAGGCAATTTTCTGGCTGGCAGGGCCATGTAGTACGACGTTTTGGGGTCATGTGCGTCGTCATTGTAGAAGCCAACGTACACGTACACAATGGAATGTTGTGAAAGATATGTGTGAATATTTAACTGAAGCGCCAGTAAATGTTCACTTGGATGCTATGCTTTCGTTGACAGAGCATCCAGTCACCGAGCCTGGCCAGCTGATTCAATGTGGCGCCTATTACGACGAGTCAAGGCTTGATAGGGACTTATTCTGACCACGGGGTGTATGTATCTGTATACTGGTGTAACCACTGTGTAAATTCGTAAATCAGAGTACGCAAAGTGTACACACGGGTCTTTGTGAACATCCGGGTAAGAATTAGTTTTCAGCATCCCATGCATGTCGTAAGAGGCGACCAAAGGGATCAGGTGGTCAGGCTCAGTGACTTGGTTGACACATGTCATCGTATCCCAATTGCGTAGATCGATGCTCATGATGTTGATCACTGGATTGTCTGGTCCAGACTTAATTATTTACAGACCGCCGCCATATAGCTGGAATATTGCTGAGTGCGGCGTAAAACAACAACCAATCTCCACATTCTACCTCTATAGACACAAACATACATTCAAGTCAAGTCAAAAAACACATAATGTCAATAACTAATTCACGGGATATTTATTTATTCAGTAAGGACTTAAACTGGGATATAAACATTGAAATATTACAATTCATAATACTAAGGGCCATGAGGACTAGTATCTACATGATAGCACGGCTGGAGTTACACCATCTATATCAGAGATGTATGCCATTCAGTTAAACTAACACGAATACTTCAAATAAACCAACGTTAAGATGAAATACCCTTGCATTCCCTCTCATTAGGACAATTATTATACGCTATTTCAGCCCCTTCTGAAGGTATAGACACGAGCAATCTCAGTTATTTATTCAGTATACCAAAATATAATTCCTGATTACAATACATATGATAACAATTTATCAATTAATTCAAATTCAAATTAAATGTGGATGTTTACATGGCCTAAAGTCATGAATGAGAAATTGAAAATATTATGAGCTGTTCACATTTAGACTGGTTGATATATTTTCGAGCTGTTAATATGGCTTTTGATTCTGATGCGAAAGTGGAGCTGTCATCCGGTTACCTTGAAGGTGTTGTTCTGGATCCAGTGACATAGGCACTAGCAACTGGCGCCACCATCTTTGCATCTTCCATCTGTGAACATAGATTTGTAAGTATGATATGTGTTTCATAATTCAGTTGGGGTTATATTTTCAAGATTTATCTCAACTACAGAAATATTAGACAGTATTCTTATTCCACGTGTGGAGCGCAGTAGTGCAGTGATAAGGCATCTGTCTATCACGCTGAAGTCCCGAGTTCGATCCCCGGTGGAGGCACCTTGGTTCGGTCCCGAGGTCGGCACATTTGCGTTGTATCCTTGGACAAGATACTTAGATCCACATTGTCTCAGTTCACCCAGCTGTGAAATGGGTACCCGTGAGGATGTGCTGGCAATGTGAGTGTTTAGTTCATTGTGCCTAATATAACAGGCAACAAGGCTGTATGATCCCCAGGGAGTTGAAAAAGTATCGGAAAGTACGATAGTGTCCTATGACCGGGAATAGTAATGTACGTAGCACCGTGAGCAGGCAATGCGCTTTGATATCAGCGCCATATAAACGGACTATTACTATTACTATAAGTGATGATCGCCCCAATGCAAGGGAGTTGCAAACGTCTCTAGTTGTTACGACGTAAATTGTAATAAAAACGCAAATTGTAATACTTGCAGCAAATTGTAATAACCTTGACGTAAATTGTAATAAAAACGTAAATTGTAATAAAAATTGACGTAAATTGCAATACGCAAATTGTAATAAAAATTGACGATAATTTTAGTTGCGGTAAAAAGTAATAAATATTTACGTTAATTGTAATAACAGTTCTAATCACTCGTAAATACGCGTGTGTTTGTTTTTCGTTGCATTTCATACATCATATAAGCTTGTTAGGGCGATAACTCAAGAAAAAAGTGATGGATTTGGTTCAAATTTGGTACCAAGGTATATTGGCGAGATTCACCGACACCAGTGAAATTGAGTGACCTTGAGATAATTTGCAAGGTCACAGCAAAAATCTGATGGTTTTGCCAGTACAAAGATTGTTAGCGCGATAACCCAAGAAAGAATAGACAAATCTTAGGTAAATGACGAAAATGATATTCGTCCTGATGTATAATCGATATAAAATCTCTAACTGTCCTCTGTATCATGTCTTTTCGCAAATATCTGTTGAGATTTTGATATGTATACATATAAAGGGGTGGGGGGTAGCATCTAACACACTTACATGCATGTAGAGTCGGAGGGGTGGGTGGGTGTTCTAAGGAGTATATGTATATCTACTAGGGACGTTCAAAAAGTAGTCAGCATCAACTAGAATATGATACAAATGCAGCTGTTTTTATGTTGTTTTTTTTCTACATATTATCTGTCAGCCTCAAGCAAATTGGTTTTGCTATGTTCCAGCCTCACGATCCCCATTTTGTGTGACTTTGCATCTTGGCTTGGTACTCCCAAAAAAACGTAAAATCTGCAATAAAATGCATCACACACTTCAAGAAACAAAATATGCAAGAAACATTTGTGTAAGTTTGGGATTGGTAGAAGTCCGCTAGAATCAAACTTAGATATTAAACTACACAAAAGAGCAATTTGAAACTACAATCGCTTGTTCAAATGACTCCCCCTTCTGTTTACTGAAAGAACTTGAGAAAGAAATGATGGATTTTGTTCAAATTTGGTACCAAGGTTTATTGATGAGATTTACCGACACCAGTTGAATTTAGTGACCTTGAGGTCATTTTAAAGGTCACAGCAAAGGTGTAACAGTTTGGCACATGCCAAGCTTGGTAGCTGCGAACTCAGGAAAGATATAGATTTTGATCCAATTTTATATCAAGGTGTACTGGCGGGATTCCCCCTACACCGATTGATTGGGGAACTTGTGCTCATTTTAAGTTCACAGTCAAAATTGTTTTGCACATGTCTAACTTTTTAGTGCGAAAACAAATAATATATTTTGCTTAAAAGTAGTACCAAGATGTGTTGGGAGTATTGTTTAACGCCAGTCAAATTCAGTGACCTTCGGATTATTTTCAAGGTCACAGCGAGTATTCTTGCGATATCTCCAAAACTAATGGATGGAATTTGTTCGCATTTTGTATCAAGGCATCCGATGACAGTTTCGGTAACGTTTATATAATTGTCAGGGTCAGGCAGAGGATTATTGCGACATTCAGATATGGACATGTGACTGGGGTAATAGCTATGTTTGTGACAAACGCTTTTTCATTACTAATTTTCAAATTTTTGTTAGCAAATGGTTTCTATAATTTCATGTTAATTCTACCAGCTGTGAAATTATTCGTGACACGTCTTAAAAAGCCAGAGATTATTTGTGTATGTTTCGAATATTAAAGTTAATTGTTTTCATTATGGAGTTATTTTCGATGTTGACGCAAGGACATATTTTACGAGCAATAGCTTAAAATGATTTAATGTTATTTCTCATTTTGAAGTTCTTCATAGCATATCCAAAAATAACAGGATATTGTTTGTTTACGCTTTTAAATGTACGTTTATTCTTCTTCATTTTCGAATTATTTTCAATGTTGACGCAGTGACATATTTGAAGTTAATTTTATGTTTTGATCATAAGTGATTTATTATGATTTATGTTTCGATCATACATTCATATATTGCGTTGTCATAGTTTAAACTGGTTCGTATTTTTCTTCATCATATTACTACATATTATTGTATTTTTATGAAAGGGAATTTTATGTTACATTTGTTAAGGATATCATGAATCGCTGGCGCCTGGTTATTCCTTGCCACATAGCAGTCAATCTGTCTACTCATTTGTTGTATTTGATTGATGCATTTAAAATTAAATGTAGAAATGCTGTTGAATTGTATCATTTGCTTCAAGGAATCGATCATATGTGCTCGCTATCAACCTACGAGGGCAAACATATCGGGGATAATTTGTTTTCATACGATATGCACCGGGTAAAATATGACTTTGTCATGGTGACATGACATCATGAAGAATGTTATGAAGTCACGGTGCTTCTAAGAAGCCGCTTTCTTAATACAACGATGACGGGGGCCTGCCTTTGTTGGAAAGTACAGTACAGTAATTTCCTGAATTATAGATTTCGGTAATAAATAGAAAATTATATTCGTGACCATATCATACTATGTTAACGACCTAATATCGGCATATCCCTTCTCTGGTTCCGAAAATACCAAGATTTAGGCAGTTGTGTTGTAAACATGATATGACAAGGGCACTGTTACGACGTAAATTGTCCTCGAATCGCGGGGTTTGATCGTAGAGCCACTAGCGGTTTTAACGAGTCGTGTCTTTTCTTTGCTGACCGCCAATCTGATTCGACCTATCATATTTCTTCAATTTGCCTCGCACAAAATGGCGGCATCCGGTGAAGACAATTTTACAGATAATCAGCGTCTATAGTGTACTAAAACGGGTTTTAATACGCCAAAACAGAACTCAACGCTGAAAGTGGACGTCTATAGTCAGTTATCAAAATGGCCAACAACGTCTAGGGATCTGACCGGCTAACGGGTCTTTAAAAACGGCCATGTGAAATCTCCGAGTCTTGAGGCTACCAACAACGTCTAGGGAACTGACCGGCTAACGGGTCTTTAAAAACGGCCATGTGAAATCTCCGAGTCTTGAGGCCACCAAAAACGTTAAGGAAACTGACCGGCTAACGGGTCTTTAAAAACGGCCATGTGAAATCTCCGAGTCTTTAGGCCACCAACAGCGTTAAGGAAACTGACCGGCTAACGGGTCTTTAAAACGGCCATGTGAAATCTCCGAGTCTTGAGGCACCAACAACGTCTAGGGAGCTGACTGGGCAACATGTGTGATCTTTCTAACTGACGATTGTTCCTTCCGGTACATGGTGCGCTCGTATTGTATTTCTCTAAGAATTAGTGAGTGAGTTTAGTTATACGCCGCACTCAGCAATATTCCAGCTATATGTCGGCGGTCTGTAAATAATGGAGTCTGGACCAGACAATCCAGTGATAAACAGCATGAGCATCGATCTGCGCAATTGGGAACCGATGACATGTGTCAACCAAGTCAGCGAGCCTGACCACCCAATCCCGTTAGTCGCCTCACTCACGTTTGGCATGTAACGTGAGTGAGTGAGTTTAGTTTTACGCCGCACTCGGCAATATTCCAGCTATATGGCGGCGGTCTGTAAATAATCGAGACTGGACCAGACAATCCAGTGATCAACAACACGAACATCGATCTGCGCAATTGGGAACCGATGACATGTGTCAACCAAGTCAGCAAGTCTGACCACCCGATCCCGATCCCTTACGACAAGCATGGGTTACTGAATATCAATATTCTAACCCGGACCTTCACGGGTCGCATGTAACGTAACCCGACGGCGAAGATGTCGCTCATGATATCCACCGCTGGTTTGTCTGATGTAGACTCGATCAGTTAGAGACTGCTAAAAAACCCTGGAATATTGCTTAGTGTGCCCTTTCACACATATAATGTACAATAATGTACAATGTGTTGGGTCTCTCATGTTACTTTACTTTTTACAATGAGCAAAATCGTGTTTACAGTTTACATTTAAACTAAACTTGTAACTACGCAGCAAATTAGTCGACCAATATCTTTTTACACACAGATATTCTGGTGGAGGATATGTAAAGAGTTTACCTCGCCCGCTGAATGGAAATTCGGTAAATATAGTCTGTATCCTAATTTAAACAAGCTGAAAATCAGTTTACAGTTGCTTTATTTATTTCCGGCAGAGGAAAACAGAGTCCGGCGATATTTTATATTATCTTAAAGCATGCAATTATCTATAAGAAAAGGGCCAATATCAATATTCCAATGAAGCAGCCATATGCCTTGTAATTGGGCATATCGGATTACCCAGTTTCTGTTTATCGTATAAACAGGCTCAGTCTTTCCACTAATTAGATAAGTCACGTGACTACTTAGCGCACATGCCGTCAATGAAATTTAAGCTGTAAAGCTTCTGAAGGCAGTCTATGAATTCCTGGACACATGTTGTGGATAAAGGTGTCTCATTCCTTTTCGCATCTGGTTTTATTGAAATTATTACTTTTAAATATATAATATGATAAAATAAAGTCTCCAAATTTCGTACTGAAAGTCTTCGGGGAACATTTTGTAAAAACATACTATATTGTGTATGTGAATATGTGACTTCAGGTTAACAAGGATCAACATCCACGGTTTTCAGGTTTTTTAATCATCCCTTTTTACGCCACAGCTATATACTTTCTAATCATGTGACGCGGTTCGTAAATATTCGAACCCGTGAAGGTCAAGGTTAGAATGAACCTTCAGTAACCCATGCTTGTCGTAAGAGGCGACTAACGGGATCGGGTGGTCAGGCTCGCTGACTTGGTTGACACATGTCATCGGTTTCCAGTTGCGCAGATCGATGCTCATGTTGTTGATCACTGGATTGTCTGGTCCAGACTCCATTATTTACAGACCGCCGCCATATAGCTGGAATATTGCCGAGTGCGGCGTAAAACTTAACTCACTCACTCACTCTCACTCACTCGTAAATATTCCAACCTGGCTAAGACAATCCAGTGATTGGCATTATCAGTCTACGCAGGTCATCATCATCATCATCATCCTAATAGTTGTATAGCGCCAATATCAAGCGCTAAATTGAGATATTTGTAAACTGTAAATATGTGAGTCTTGGTCAGAAAACACAATGGCTGATATTCTGATCACGGTTCCGCCAATGTTATATTTAAATACGTTAAACACCCACAGAGATCGATGAAAAACGTATTCTACATATGTGCATAATTTTAAAGTACATCCAGGATATCGCGACCGCAATCCTCGCACAACCTTCACTTTTCAGCACTTATAAACATACATGCTTAAGAAATTAACTGAGCACCCAGATGTTAAACTGAACAAGACAACCTTGATGAACCATTTCTGAGCCAAATACACGAGTAATGTTTTGTGAAAGAGTCTGGCCTTCAGTAATACTAAAACAGTTGTTGAATATTCAGTCGCGATCTGTTGATCCACGTATACACATTCAACAAGGAACTTATATATAAATGGACCTTTTTAATATGGAATACTTATTCAACAATCATTACAGGCTGGTCATATATACTGAGTCAAAAAAGAAACTTCACATTCTTTCTTCAGGGCACTATAAAAGAACAAGAGATGGTAAGATGGTTAAATTGTTATTATTTCATTGCTGAGATATGTGTGATGTACTCGATACACTGACAGTGCCATAATCAGTTCCATTAGGCTACACCGCCGTTCCAAAACATGGGTATACAGAATGTTAAGTCACAAGAATAAAAATGCGAAATTTCTCAGTTCAATATCGTGTATGGCCGCCCCGCGCATTCACCACTACCAAACACCGTCTCCTCATCGACTGCCTGATGCTTGTGAACACGTGGTTGGGGATTCTGCGCCATTGCTCTTGCAAGGCAGCAACAAGTTCCTGCAAATTCTGAGGTTGGTTCCTAAGACCACGAAGCCTTTTCCCAAGTGCATCCCAAACGTGCTCTTTTGGATTAAGGTCAGGGGACCTCGATGGCCAGTCCATGACGTTGATTCCAGCGTTTTGAAGGAAATTTCGTGTCAACATCGCGGCATGCGGCCGAGCATTATCATGCTGGAACTGTAGACCTGGGCCATGAGCATCCATGAAAGGAACGAGTTCAGGGGTGAGCACCTGGTCGCGGTAAGCAGCAGCTGTGAGGTTTCCACAGATGACCAGAAGTCGGGAACGGTTGTTCCCACAGAAAGCACCCCACACCATGCAACTTCCGCCCCCGAATCTGTCGACTTCCTGTAAACAACATTGGGCATACCGTTCACGACGTCGTCTCCAGACTCTATGCCTGCCGTCCGCGAATCTGAGGGTAAACCTGGATTCATCGCTAAAGACGACTCGATTCCAGTCTCTCTGGGTCCATCGGAGGTGACGTTGGGCCCACAGCAGACGTTGACGTTGATGAAACGGCGTCAATATTGGCCCACGATATGGACGTCGAGAATGGCGATTGGCAGCCCGCAACCGATTTCGAATGGTCTGTGAGGACAGTCGACCTCTAAACATCTCAGCCCTGGTTCGTGTAGCCGGCAGAAATCTGTCACATAGGTGACGTAGGACGATTTGACGGTCTTCTGCTCGTGACGTCACACGTGGACGACCCGACCTTGGGCGATCAGAAGTGGTGCCAGTTTGTTGTAGACGACCTCGCAATTCATACACAGTATGACGGCTGCATCCCATTGCTCTTGCGACGTCAATAACTGATCTTCCCGCTTGCAACATGCCAACGGCAAGTTCACGTTGCACATTTGACAATCGTGGCATTTCAAGTACCGTTAGAACTGTGGTTTAAAAGTATTTTTTTCAATTCTTGAGGCCAATGCAAACACGTGCATATGAAGAAAACTTCGATGCGAAGATCACATGATCGACTGCACGTGCAAAACCTGATTTGGCACTAACGTCATTTGCACGACGAATGGATGGGTTTGAGTGGGTTTTGCTAACGTTTTTCTAGAGTCGAAAGATAGGGATCCCATTTCGGATACATAGATGTATCATCAGAGAAAAATTATTCATTATTTTTCAAATTACATATCGTGAAGTTTCTTTTTTGACTCAGTAGTGTTTTTCGTAAGATCGAAAACAGTTGATGACAAAAGCTGACGCCAGAACGAATGTGAAGTTATGGTGACAGCTGCGGTGAAGTTAGTGAAGTTAGCGGTGAAGTGAAGTTAGCGGTGTTCAGCACATCATGCTTGTCGTAAGAGGCGAATAACGGGATCGTGTGGTCAGGCTCACTGATTTGAATGACATATATAATCGTATCCCAATTTCGCAGGTCGATGTTCATGCTGTTGATCACTGGATTGTTTGGTCCAGACTCGATTATTTACAGACGCCGCCATATAGCTGGAACATTGCCGAGTGCGGCATAAAACAACACAAAAGCAAAAATAGAATACTGGGACTACAACAGGCCGGATACACACGTAGTGAAGATACAGTTGGAGAGACACTGAATCCGTCCGTCATACGTGTGTCGTACAAGCTTCACCTTGATTTACATAGTTTTCTCATAATGAGAGTCTCTGGATTGTCTTGTCCAGGTTTGATTACATGTATTTACAAACCGCCGTCATTCAGCGGGAATACTACTGTGAGCAACATACCAGACTTTACTAAACTCGTGAATTTACTGTTATGTTGGAAAAATAAGGTATCCGAGAATGACATTATAATGATATTGTTTCTCTGTTTGTCGTACGATTAGACTATTATTTAGTCCCAGAAAATGGTTCTGTTTAAAACTATATATCAATAAAGAAAACAGAACAGAAACTTCAGAAAAGAACAGAAAGGCGCCCAGAAGAAGTCACAATTTCAGCTGAGGCAATCGGACTTGCCCATTCATTCCAAATTTGGCTGAACTCGTTTCTCCATTTGTTCTCTTGGGTCTGGGGGCGGTGGGGTAGCCTAATGATTAAAGCGTTCGCTCGTCACGCCGAAGACCTGGGTTCGATTCCTCACATGAGTACAATGTGTGAAGCCCATTTCTGGTGTCCCCCGCCGAGAGATTGCTGGAAATTGCTAAAAGCAGCGTAAAACCAAACTCACTCACTCACTCTCTTGGGTCTGGGCCACCGACTACACACTGGTCACATCATCGGTGTTCATTTCTGTAATATCACGTTTCGGAATCCTTCAACACTGGTAACCAAACGTGCCTGACAAATTACAGATATTCTTAAGTGGGCTAACGGTAAACAAATAGACAGCATGTAGTGAGAAACATTCCAACGCGACATAAACAGATGGGAAGAATGATGGTGTAGACCGAAATAGCCACCGGTAGATACTCCCACTTGTGAAATATACGCGACATAGACACCTAGCGCTTCCTAAAACAGGTGGCAAACGCGGTGCAAAAGATTCGTAATTATCGAAATGAACACTTTAAAATGTACATCCCAGCTGTTAGGTAAAGGTAATGGAATTACGAAACTGCACCCCATTTCAATCTGCAATACGGGATAATACCACGTGTTAAGTATTGCAAAGGGACCTCACAGAATCTTAAAATAGACACGGTTCTTGAGGAATCCCGTGCTTTCGGGCATGCGCTGTGAGGAGCCCAGCTTCCAGTGACTGGTTGGAGAGCGTGTTGAGACTAGCGAAATCACTTACTTATCACTGGTAGTGTCCTTTACACCCTTGGACATAATGGCGACAACAACGGTTCAGATACAACGCCGATCGGTTCAGGAACCTTGGGGTTTTCGACTTCAAGGGGGAAGTGATTACAGAATGGCGTTGTGTATTAAGAAGGTAGGTAAAACGTAAGGTAGTTATTTGCGGAAGGATTCTCGACTTTTCTCCCCATCCGTTGTCCCGCTATGGGCATGGCCTGGTACAAGTAGGTTGTTGCTATAACAGGTGTCCGTGTTTGGATTGTATGTCATGTTATGTAGACCACAACACCTAACACGCATAGGCATAAGGACAAAACGCGAGTGTCACTGTTTAAGAAGAGAATATTAAATATGGAAATTAGCTGATATTTTAAGGATAAAGTGAGTTCTACAACAGCAGACCCAACTCATATTGAAGGATTTGGTTCTATGTATATAATGGTTAAATTATTATCATTGTAATGAGTTGATTTTGTCAAGGAGATCTCTTCGGCGTGTTCAGTGAAGTATACATTGAACAGTGTAGGGTAAAAGAGACTTGGAGTATGGCGGGGAGAAGGGAGGGGTCTCGGAATATGATCTTTTGTTATTGACTATTGTCCACTTTCCCAAAGATGAAATGTACTAGTCGGGTGGATATGTGCGCTATATAAATATCATATAATAATCATAAAAATAATACATGCAGCATGTTTTGTATTTCTAACACTGTGACATTTTTATAAGAAATTGTGTATGGGGTACAATTTCTTATAAAAACACACACTGTCCCGTGTAAATATACAAATGCGAAGGAACACAAGTGTTAACCTTTGCTCCGTCAAATCTCGGTATTTTATCCCGAATCTACAATCAGTGTTGACAGCTACATTTCACTGATGTGAATTTCAAACCGTGAAATCTACACCTGCTATGTACAACATTCCTAGCGTTTGTGATGAGTTTGAAAAAACACACACACTGCCCCATAGCTGTCGAGCGAAATCTTCCTAGATCGTTGTCCATGATGTCAGTCACTGGATTGTCTGGTCCAGTCTCGATTATTTACAGACCGCCATCACAAATCTGGAAAACATATGAATGGGGCGTTACAGAACAGACACACAAAACGGAAACATGGACACAAAAGCGCTCCAATATCTACTTACAGTCAAAGTTTGGAGTGATTTATACCCTAGTTGCATTTGTTTCAAAGAAAAACGAAGCTGACATATGTATAACACTCCCTGAGAGTCGCTTGTCTCAAACTGTCGGTTAACCACAAGAATAAGTCATATTGCTCAACAGTATCGACCTGCCATCAGTCGATAAATGGATTGATGCTCATGATGTCAATCACTGGATTTCTGGAGCTGGATCCCTGAAGATATCATCAAACATATGCCATACCTTAATTGAAGAGTCACGTCTAGATACAATGTGTCACATCACATGCATTCTGTAGTTTAAATAGATTGAGGGCTGAGTAGGGGGTTGGGGGAGGCTGTTATGTTTAACAATGTGTTATGGGAATTACGTGACTTTACAAAACCCGGCTTCTGATTGATAAAGTCAACACTAACAATATTCATGAAGTATGTCAATTTCAATCCATCACAGTTTGTTGATGTCATATCCAATTTCACTTTCTGTCAACCACTATTTGCATTCCATTATCAAACAATCCCCAACGCGTCATCGTAACTGCACATGGAATTCCAGCAGCACTGATCCACCATCAGTTGCCATGGAAACCATCCCAAACTATCCCAAATACCAGCACATCAGCGCGATGTCTCAACGAGAAACCACGGCGTTGCCCGTCGTTATTCAACACAATTCTATTGTTATCCATTACGCACGTTTAGCCCGTGCTGCACGGGAATGTACCGCAGCATACGCGATGTTGCTGCGGCAGCGTACCTTGAACATGCGGGAGGCGATCCAAATTAGTCCCCCGTAACCCAACACTCTTTCCCGTCTGTATATGGGCGTGTGCTATATCTTCATTTCCCACCAGTTCGCCGAGAAAATAACCACTCACCGGGAGTAGCGACCGACAACGCTGCGAGATCTAGACTGGGCTCCTGACTGCCGCTTCAATGCCTTAACTGTTCGTAACCTCATTGCGCCCGCTGTGGTAGAACCAGACGAATGGAGGTGTCACAACATATCTTGCGATGTTATCAAACGGTGTTCCGATAGGGCGGGTCGGGCCTTTGGGTGCACATGGCAGCCACGTTTGGGGAAATGGCACTTAAAATACCGAGAGAGTTGACCGCATGGAAACTCTTTCAGAGATTTCCCCTGCTTTATGTAGTTCAATCTGTTCACACGCTAGTGTCATGTTCTCATCGTGACTTGTTAGTCCTGAGTCGGGAATTGTTTTATATCAATATTGGAAACAGGGGGCCCTTGTGTGGAGATTATTTGAACGGGCCTTTGCTCAAAAGACAAAGAGAACATATCAGGACACCTAACACTAATATCAATCATAATGGATAATTTTGTCATGATTTCAAAGTGCTTATTGTTCAAATTTGATTGAAAAGTAACATGTTAAAATCAGGGTTAAACTAAACCCACTCCAACTCTATTGAGAAGGCCCATTTCTGGTGTCCCCCGCCGTGATATTGCTGGAATATTGCTAAAAGCGACGTAAAACTAAACTCAGTCAGTCTATTGAGAAGGGCGGTGACGTAGCCTAAGGGTTAAAGCGTTCGTTCCCCACGCCGAAGACCCGGGTTCGATTCCCCGTGGGTACAATGTGTGAAGCCCATTTCTGATGTCCCCCGCCGTGATAGCACTGAAAGCGGCGTGAAACAATACTCACTCACTCACTCCAACGCTAGATTAACGCTAGTTTCCCCCAAAAAAGACGCACAAACATATTTTCAAATTACAGTTATAACGACCACCCACGCAATATGTTGAAAGTGTCAGCACCGACGTGAAGTTCAATCTTATCCACATATACTTGGTTGAGCCAAGGTTGCAAGAGAAAACAAAGCAGATATTGTTTGGCGAGTGATACGCTGAGCGCTCCGAGCGGCGCATTGCTGAATAGGTAACATAAACAACTTATCACGTTTTTCAAAACATGTCTAAACACGAGCAAAGAATGCGATAAATTGGTAATAAATATACAAAGATGTTACATTCTATTTTTGTCATTTCAAGAATCAACTTCAAGTCCATTAATATTCCTTGTATAGCATTGCAATAGTGCATACTGTAGAAATGTATTTAATATAATTGATAATATTGTTTCTTTGAGAAAAGAAATCCTAAACGTGACTATTTCTGTAACTATTCAAACTATTCTGCTTCTAAAGACAATAGTTTTCTTTCATAATTGCTGCAAGGACAGATTAACTGAGGCAACTTGAAAGAATCAGACTGAATACTATATTGTCGTGTATGGATGCAGAAAATGAAATCTTCTGTTTTACTTTGAATATGTGAGCGAGTGAGTTAATATTTATCGTCACACCGGCAATATTTCAGCCATATCGTGACGAGAACAATCAATTATCATAGTAAACATCAATAAATTTAGAAATTAAAAACCTGTTCATGATGAACAGTAAAATTACTAGAGTATCACAGATAAGGTAAAACTAGCATGTAATCATAAAACGATATTATTATAGAGAACAATACAATATAATAACGGGCTATGGATTACCAGCAACTGAAGGTAGATCACCATACTAGGGACCATGGGGAGTTACATTACTTTTGCTACCTGCATGCACCCTAGCTAGATTTACACCATACCTTCAGCCGCTGCCGACTGTAGGGAAATTTAGCCATATACTCTAAAATAACAAATATGCTACTATTAAAATTCAGAGAAAGAAAACTACTTTGAATGAAAAGGGACTTTCGTACCCTCTGGGGACAATTATTTTACGCTACTTCAACCCCTTCGAAGGTGCAGCTACCTACAATCATAGTTATTTATATATTCTACCAAATTAAAATCACTGACTAATGACAATACATTTCAAAATTTATCAATTAATTCAATATTTCTTTTAAAAATTCAATAATTAAACAAGGACGTAAATTAGAAAGACCCTTTAGGGATGAAACCGTGACATATCGATCTCTTGTCATGGAAAAATCAATACAGTCAAGCAGGACATGCTTGACCGTGACTTAGAATATGTCCTACTAACAAACTGACAAGTTTTCTTCCGAACATCATAGTTTCTAAACGATCACAGAGGTAATTCTGACGAATTTGGCCCCATAAGGAAGTATAATAATGTAATAAGTTTATTGTGGTATAGAATTAGAGTTAACTCCCTTACATACCAACCGTCAACAGGTCATATCCCGGCGTTTGTTGGGTGGGGGGAGAGGTTGGATAACTATCGCATGTATCATGTTTTATACAGAACGTCGGCTCCTTTGATTCGTTGACGGGGGTGAAAACCAGTAGATAGATAGTGACAAGATATCAAGCCATTACGCAGCTGTATATACTGAAGTGCTGATCAAGGGCAGGCCACACGCAGTGTGTAGGCTGATGTGAAATTACTCGGTTGATATGCTGTGAATCAAAATACTGGTGCGAGACGTATACAATTGTTACGGCAAACGTAGACAGTATCCCACATACAATGGGGACCTTACATTTGACGCCGCAGTTAGCATTCTTCCAGAAAATGACGCTGAGCACTTGGTAAGGGCTTTGCACAACACCCGAAAAACATTTCCCTGAGGAGCATTTCCCCCTAACCTTTGGACATCATGATATATGTGCACCCCCCTTCTCCAAAACCCTGGATCCGCCCCTGATGTTAGATGTGAAGAGCGAAAGGGCTTCCATACGGCTCTTCAATGGTTGTAGAGAACTGACTGACTGAGTTTAGTTTTACGCCGCTTTTAGCAATATTCCAGCAATATCACGGCGGGGGACACCAGAAATGGGCTTCACACATTGTGCCCATGTGGGGAATCGAACCCGGGTCTTCGGCGTGACGAGCCAACGCTTTAACCACCAGGCTACCCCACCACCCCTGATTGTAAAGAAGGAAATCAGTGTAATGTGCCAGTGTGATATGTTAGTGAGTGAGTATGGTTTTAAGCCGCTTTTAGCAATATACCAGCAATATTACAGCGGGGGACACCAGAAATGGGCTTCACGCATTGTACCCATGTGGGGAATCGAACCCGGATCATCGGCGTGACGAGCGAACGCTTTAACCACTAGGCTACCCCACCGTCCCGTGTTATATTATGTAAGTTGACAGTTCTCACGTATGTCAGTGCAGTGAGTAAGTCAGTTTGGTTTTACCTCGCCCATTAGCAATATCTCAGCCATATCACGGCGGGAGACCTCAGAAATAGGATTCACATATTGTGCCCATGTGGGGAATCGAACCCGGGCCGTCGGCATGTCAAACGGACGCTCTAACCACAAGGCTACCCCACCGCCCCAGGATCGATTCTAACTACGATTCAGATTCAATGAGGATTTTCATTGCACGGTCAAAAGTTGATTTTCACTTCTCAAATTTCACGTCTGAAATAGGGATCAGTATCATTCAAATCCCCGTGGGGATCCCGGTGCCAGTAGCCCCGAACTAAAGCAGAATCAGTGTCAGCTTCACGCTTGGGTCGTTGGTGACGCTATCAATCACAGGTTTGTCTGGTCCAGACTTATTTATACGGATGGGATGTTTGCTGCCACTGGCGTGTAAAACGTCTAATATATGCTAACGAGACAATTGTCTATCATTCCGTACTGAATCATTTATGGAGTGTTGTTGACGAATCAACACGATGGGGTTCCCCGAGGTCTCTTAAACTTAAATCTTATACTGATTTTGATAAATATCGGTTACACTAAGCTTACTAAATGGTAGATTGGCTGTGGTACTTTGGTGAGGATCAGGGACGGTGGGGTAGCCTAGTGGTTAAAGCGTTGGCTCGTCACGCAGAAGACCCGGGTTCGATTCCCCACATGGATACCATGTGTGAAGCCCATTTCTGGTGTCGCAGGCGTGATATTGCTGGAATATTGCTAAAAGCTGCGTAAAACTAAACTCGCTCACTTACTTGGTGAGGATCGCTTCTCAAGACATGAAACACAGGTCAGCGTGGCCTGGGTCTCTATTTACCGTTATACTACTCTCCTCAACGTTAAATGATATTCCATCAACGTATCTCTTATATTTTCTGTAAATATTTCATTTTTCCGTTGTTTACACAGATTCATGAGATTATTTAAGGTCACAGATTAACGGACTTGGGGCTGGAATGAAAGACTTGGTCGTTATAGAAAGGAACGGGTACAATTTAAACATGAGTGTTAATTTTCAGAATAAGAATAATTCATACTTGAACTTTATTTCGGAACTGGTCAGTTATTAAGAGGAGTGTGTTATTATTTTTTATTTTGTTTTTTATTTGATATTTTGATGGGATTTCTGTGTTTTGTATTCAGGGGGATGGCTTATGGACAAAAAATGTTGCTTGTGATGGGGTACAAACAATATTACCGTTCAGTCATCAGACCACTCCTGCTGTCTTTACAAATGAATCATAGAACACCATAAACAATAGTTACTCACTGGCCAAACCTAGACAAAAGCAACAAACATCTAACGCAGAACCCATCCCTAAAGAGATCACCTGTTTGCCTTCTCACGTGTACATGTTTTTCATGCGTGTCAACTTGACAGGTCAGGTGCGTGCTTCCACTGCGCATGCGCACCCGGTGACTGGAGCACGGATTCCCCGTGCGGGGTAGGACGTATTGTTGAAATGTTGGAACCGTTCCATTTACCATTCAGCATGCCATTGCTATTATACATGACTTATTTCTGGAGACGAGGTGTGCCTTCTCTGAGCGATGTCTAAATTCGCTCATGGCTTCTCTTGTTAGTAAAGGTACCAGTCCCCTGTTCTAACTACGTTCGTTTAAGACTTTTAATCACACACGAAACAGTTGCGTCAGGCGTTTATTGTATGAAATTAGAGCGTCGTCCACTCTCCTACCCAGAGTTCCATGAGGCCAGCCAGCATAGTACCTCTGCCACAGGCCAGAGATGTGACGATTCGTCACATCTTGCACAGTCCATTCAATATATTGTACATATTTCTTTACGATTTCATTCAAGCCTACACATCTACTTAATCTTCTTTGATAGAATGGTTTACTTTCACTGAGAAAATATCCAAAAACGTGTAACACTATTTCGATTTGCATAGCGATCCTTTGTTTACATAGGTTATGGGTTCCACGTGCTGTCATCGAAGCTCTGAGCAGAACAAGCGATGCAGTAACTTTGATGTATAAATATGTATTGTCATGGATCTGACTGTCCCAGTTGTAGAAGATTATCTATATAACAATGTAAAACAATATGAAGAGAGCACCGAAAAGCTTGCATAAGGTCCGTCTCTTCTGATTTACGTATAAGTGCGTTTGAAGAGAAAAGTCCGGTCACGTGATATGCAAATTAGCCTGTGGCAGTGATGCTATGCTAAGTCATCGCTGCGCCGGAGTGTGAACGTCGTCCTTACTACTGACCGTTCATAATTTATGGCTAGGGGAGTGATGATGATTTTTGGTGGAGAAGCATGTTCAATGTGAATGACCCCCAAAAATGTATGTACAGCGTTAGTGCCCCCACCCCACACACATATCCGCATATCATGTGCAGTCAAAATTGATGGCCCCTTACCTCCCAAGAACAAAATGGGTGACCCCTTTAAAATCATCATCATCAACATCACACACACACACACACACACACCCACACACACACACACACACACACACACACACACACACACACACACACACACACCTCCATATATTATAGTCGGCCCTTTAGATTTAAATAGAGCGTTACTCTGACAGTGCTTGAAAAAATTCAGGCCAGAAGGACCTCTTTGAAACTGAAATCCCTGACAAACCCCAACAAGTCCCCATTTAAATAGGAGCTATTTGTGGCAAATATATTAACTTATAAATGTACTGCAGACCGACAGGACCCACGCAACTTAAGACATGACATATCCGACACCTTGTTAGTAAAGATCCGACACCTTGTTAGTAAAGATCCGACACCTTGTTAGTATAGATCCGACACCTTGTTAGTAAAGATCCGACACCTTGTTAGTAAAGATCCGACACCTTGTTAGTAAAGATCCGACACCTTGTTAGTAAAGATCCGACACCTTGTTAGTAAAGATCCGACACCTTGTTAGTATAGATCCGACACCTTGTTAGCAAAGATCCGACACCTTGTTAGTAAAGATTCGACACCTTGTTAGCA
Source organism: Haliotis rubra (assembly GCF_003918875.1). Classification (NCBI taxonomy): domain Eukaryota; kingdom Metazoa; phylum Mollusca; class Gastropoda; order Lepetellida; family Haliotidae; genus Haliotis; species Haliotis rubra. The sequence goes on along the minus strand of NW_025765626.1, from coordinate 107,672 downwards.
AAGAGCCGACACCTTGTTAGCAAACATCCGACACTTTGTTTGCAAAGATCCGACACCTTGTGAGTAGAGATCCGACACCTTGTTAGTAAAGAATTGACACCTTGTTACTAAAGATCCGACACCTTGTTACTAAAGATCCGACACCTTGTTACTAGAGATCCGACACCTTGTTAGTAAAGATCTAGATCTAAGCATTGATTTCTAACTCTTAACCCGTGGCTCTCCGTATGTCGTTTACAGCCAATTGAGATGGGGGCGGTAGGGTAGCCTAATTGTTAAAGCGTTCACTCCTCACGCCTAAGACCCGGGTTCGATTCCCCACATGGGTACAATGTATGAAGCCCATTCCTGGTGTCCCCGCCGTGATATTGCTGGAATATTGCTAAAGCGGCATAAAACTAAACTCACTCTGTCACACACTCCTGTTACTAGACCGCCTCCGTGGTGTAGTGGTTAGAGCGTCCGCCCGGAGAACGGAAGGTCGCGGGTTCGATCCCCGACCGCGTCATACCAAAAGACGTTTAAATATGGTACTTGTTGGTCCCTGCCTGGCGCTCGGCATTAATGGGTACATCAAGGTCTGGTCGGCTCGGAGTCAGTATAATGTGTCTGAGTGGGGTATTCATGCTTCACTGCGGCATGGTATCTCAGTGGGCTAGCACTATAAGACCAGCTTCAGTCTGGGCTAGAACAAGATGCCGCACATTCACACGCATGCACGTCGTCATATGAGTGAAATATTCTCAAGCACGACGTTAAACCCAATTTCACCTCACCTCACCTCACTCCTGTTGCTATGTGAGCGGTGGGGAAGCCAAAGGGACAAAGCGTACGCTCGTCACACTGAAGACTCTCGATTCCTCAATGTCTCAATTCTATTTCTGATGTCCTCTGCCGTAGTATTGTTGGAATATTGCTAACTCGGCATAAAATCGAGTCATTCACCCCTATTGCTGTAGATGTTGACGAAACTGAATCGTGTGGTCAGACTCAGTGACTTAGCTCTTTGCGTGGCATCGTACCCCGATGACATGGGTTGTTGATGGTCCAGGCTCGGAATGTTTACTTGCCGTCGCTTGCTTTACTCAACATTATCTCGCGCTCTACACTCACTCACTCCAGGGGATCCCGTGGTTAGTGCGTTCACGTCAAAGACACAGGTTCCAATTTCCCACATGGGTACAATGTGTGCAACCATCATCTGGTGTGCCCCCGCCCTGCTGTTGCTGGAATATTGCACAAACCGGCGTGTTGCCCATTCTCAACTGCGTATTACACAGCAACATGGCATGACGTGGTGACGCGAGACCGTTACAGAGCTTATTATGTGCAACGAGCTTACATGACGAAAAACATGGAGCTATTGCACTAATGACGTCCCGATAGCTCCAACAATGCACCACCTGGGCCGGATTGGGTAAGATGCTTTGAGGGGAATCTGTAGTCTGGTATTTAGAAGCGAGTGTAATGGCCTATTGCAGTATCTGGCATTCAGGCCAGTATTCTGTGGTGAAGATTCTCGAGAGGATGAAGTAGTATGTGGGTAAATGACAACCCCTGCCAACACACTAGGATGAATGTGTACGTAGAATACCTTGGAGAACTGACAGAGTTCTTCATTTATAAAGAATGTGTTTTGACATGACGTCTTATGTGTGCATTCTATTAATTATTTTTACAATCCAAAGTTGTTGTTTTATCCATTACAATAATTCATATAGTGGTTAGATTGTTTGGGCGCTTGGAGCAATGCACATGATAAACGGACTATTATTATCATCATGTTAGAGTGTTCGATCGGCAATGAATCCGGGTTCGATTCCCTACGAGGGTATGATGTGTGAAGCCAGTGTCTGATGTTCCCTGATAATATTGCTAAAAGCGGCGTAAAACAATACTCACTCACCTATGTTGGAATTCGAGCTCGAAGAGATGTAATGTTTGATAATGGGGAAAGATTTGCATTGATGTAGTTCTGACTGTACTGACACGTGTGCAGGTTCCGAGCAATCCTTTTGTCGTGATGCCGTAAAATGGGTCAGAGGTCAAGGTCGCTGATCTGATTGATTGCACTTCATCATGTCCGATTCTGTTGATAGATCTGTACCCTACTGCCGTCATATAATTGGAATATAGAGAATATAGGCGGTTATTTAACAACTTGAATGTTTACTCGTCTCCAAGTGCACCCTCTTTACTTAATACAAGTGTTCGCCTGCTATATATGGTTTCACTATTGGCAGAACAGGTTATTCCTGTGAATAATGTATGGCATGTTTCAGTGTAGAGTTTCATAATATGAAGAATTCTCCGTGTTGTTGAAACACCCCTCCCTGATCCTCACACACGTGTTTATTCGGTGGAAACACCAGACAATACCGACATAATGTATACTTCCCTAGCCCATGTTGATACAAGTGTGTATTCCATTCAACCGACACGTGCCACAGACCTTCTACCATCTCTTAAGTCCCATCTGCCAATGACGTCATCGACATTCCTGTGGTTTAACAACGTTAATTCTAGAGCTCGGTGTTTTCCATTACTAGTATTGTAAAAACGGTCTCTGAGAATTCTGTAGACCTGGTAGACTTGCACAAGTCTCTAAGGCAGTAATTTTACATTTAAATCATAATTCGGAGATGAACTAATGATTAGAATGAAGACGTTGTCCCTATAACGCCTTTACTGTCTAGACTTGACTCATATAGACTTGTTTATTACAAGGCTAGAATTACTTGGAGTCACTGGACTCTTTATTCAGTGGAGACTTGGAGCAAGGCTACGAAGCTGGGAAAGCGATGGAACACCAGGAAACTGTAACCCTGTATATAACAACATGTAGCCCGGGGAAGCTTTCATGTCGACTCATCACTTGGAGTAGAAACGAACAGATACCTACCTCTCTGTTGATTCAGCGTGGCCGTTTAGCGCCACTGCAGCTGTGTACTGTGGTTAGCAATTCGCCAATATATATAGTGTAACAAAAAGCAAAATTAACTGATAAGCATATATGAAACATCTGATTTGGAATGCCCAAATGTGCCATATGATGGTTTGTTTGTGTGTGTTTGTTGTTTAACGCCGCACTCAATATGCCAGTGATATGACGGCTCTCTGTCAATAATCGAATCTGGACCAGACAGTCCGGTGATCAACACCATGAGCATCTATTTCCGCAATTGGGATACGATGCCACTCAGCAATTTTTCAGCTATATGGCGGCGGTCTGTAAATAATGGAGTCTGGACCAGACAATCCATTGATAAACAGCATGAGCATCGATCTGCGCAATTGGGAACCGATGACATGTGTCAACCAAGTCAGCGAGCCTGGCCACCCAATCCCGTTAGTCGCCTCTTACTACAAACATCGGTTACTCAGACCGTTGGAAGGGTGTGTGCATTCTGATCACAAAAGCTGTCTAGCACTTGCGTCTTGATAAACTTGGCTTTTCTTGAAGTGGAAAGAAAAACATATAGAAACAAAGCTCCACAACCGTAAACGCCCGATAACTGAAGAAAAACAAATGGTACACATATACTCATAGAAATGGAAGCACAAGTGTTCCTTTATTTATTTCCAGAATTTCACTCATAGTGCAACACATACCTTGTGAAGAAACCTGGAAAAGAATAAAGGAACACTTGTACTTTCATGTGTTCCCTTATTTGTTTCCATGAGTATATATTTACTCCCTGTACAACACACCAATATATAACGTACACCATGTACAGAAATATTCCCAACGTGTTTTTTTTATCAAAGGGTTATTTTTAATCCGTTTTTCGCGCGTTTGTGTCCAATTAAACGTCTGCTCTGAAAGAGACCATCGAAGTATTGAAGTCATTCCCAACAAAACACCTGACCGTCATAAACTCGTTTGATCGAATAGAGACATGCTGCACCCCTTTACACATAACACCGTAATTGGTTGAACGGCTCCAGACACGGGCGTTATTTCAATTGGCCACGGTTCACCTCCTGACCAGCGCTCCCTAATGACACGCGTCGTTGCAGAGTAGGCAGTAAAGTGGGAAGTGGTTCAAGTGCTCAATACAGGAAGTTAATACTCACCGCGGTGGTCGGGGGAAGCAAAGGACCCACATCCCATGCTTGTCGCAGGAACTGAAAAATACTAACGTGAAAAAACCGCCTCCGTAAATCTTATTCTTCTTTCCTTTCAGCTAAGTAATGCATTATGTACAGATATATACATGTGCATCTGTTTGTGAAAGGGCGATATAAGTTATGGTAACTTGTCACCAATCCTTTGAAACATGTAAAAGACACTTTTAAGATAAAATCGACTGAAGTTACGACAGTTTTAATGTGTGACCAACTGGTCGTGTGTCATCATACCCCGTGCGACTGGATAGATGCTCTTACTATCGACCATTGGTTCTCGATTATGCCTATTCGGCCATTATTATTTCGTGATATTGATACAGCAGCTACCGATACTTATTTGTTTCAGTTCAACCCTCATATATATTTCATAATAATCAATGCAGTGAATTAAATACAATAAAAAACGGTTGAAGTGATCATTCGCTTTTAAAAACCTGATATGTTTACGTGAATGGTGGATGGGGTCTTAAACATCTTCCAATAGAGACGTAAATGTAGCAAACAAGAATTACAATAGCCTGGTACAGGTAAGGGACATAACTCTACACAGAACTGGGGCACCTCAGTCGTAAGTTGTGGGCCGAGGGCCAGATTAAAGGCTGAAAGTTAAGAGTGCTTTAGTGAGTGAGTTTAGTTTTACGCCGCACTCAGCAATATTCCAGCTATATGGCGGCGGTCTGTAAATAATCGTGTCTGGACCAGACAATCCAGTGCTTCAGGCTCAGGGGTGAATACAAGAACTTTACACCAAAATAATCTCTATCACCCTCTAATAAAAAAATGGCAATGTTCTCCTTAAAAGGTTTGGTAACTACGGAATAAACTGACTTTAATAATAGCATGGCCATTGTGAAAAGGGACGGATTTTATCATACGGTATTGTAAACAAATAACGCGGAGTCCCCCTATGTATACCTTGTTATGAGTACAGGACCTTAGTTTAGAGCTCCTTATAATAACGATACACACTCTTGCACACTCTCCTTGTCTAGCCTCATCGCCCCATTCCATTGTACCGAGAAACACAAATTGGTCATGAAAAACTGAAGACAAACTGTGTCTGATATTCTGGAACTTCCTGGGCACGTGCCTCGTACTCCATGCAAGTCTGTGGAACCGGCGAGCTGACAACACAGCCAGCGATCAGTTTGCCAACAAACAACACTCGCTGTTACACAGCCTCAAAATGGTGCTGGCAATCACAACATGTAAACACAGGAATGCGTAGCTCTACACAAATTAACCAATATCTTTATTGACGGAATCGGAGGATACATATACATGAGAAACTATAAGAAAATACACACCAAGAACTATAAATTCAAAATATCACAACGATTTTAAAAATGTATTGGCTACGATGCAATTTGAATTCTTGAAGTTTTACACTAACGCATTTATTTGTTATTAAAAATTAGGCCTTTTTGAGTTAACCTTTATATTTCCGTCTTTTTGGAATTAACACGTGCTTGTCTGGTAAAGTTATTTGTTGATAATTAATCATCAGGTTTTTCACTATGAGGTACGGACCACCGCAAAGTCAATGGTTAGGACTGGCGCAGGTAAAGTATCTGTATTTGTTAAACTCACAAGACAGGTGCATTGTCTACAGCATAATGCCTGGCTGCATAAGTAGGAGCAAGCCAAGAATCGAACTGATCTCTCTAGGATGAGAATGGTTCACTTTTAGATCTGTAAATATAAACGACAAAACCATTTCCACTTTCGTATGGAATCGTAGGAGTCCAATTTTGGCTATACCGTGAGTATATGTTTGTCTGACGCCGTATTATAGCCGTACGACGCGGTCTGCAAACAATCGACCAGAAAAAACAGTGATTGACACTGTGAGATATACTGACGGACCGTTGGTTTATGAATCACTATCAAATAGTGATGATGCTAGGAGTTAAAGGTAAGTGTACCCTGCCCCACCGGTGGCACCCGTCATAAACACATGCAACAGCGTGTCAACTACTCTGAAATAATTCGGAACGTGTGGTTCAAGTCGAAATAGGAAATTGCAACGGACATCAATTTTGTCACTGAAACATCAATTTTTTAAATATCCTCAACATGGCAACCGTAAAACATTTGAAAGCTTTACTGAAGCCTTGAACGTTATAACATTGATCGAACAACTCCCTCACTCCGATTCGTTTAGTCTGTCTCACAGTGCCTTAATCGCATTGTTTTCCCTTTGCCAACCTATACTCCAGTGCTAAATAATCCGTCAACCTCAGTTTTGTATCTGGCACAGTTTTTGGCATCTAATTTGCCTGAGCATGTTTGTATATGATGAAAATAAGATATATGCATTTGTATCCCTTGACCTAACTAAAAAGATAACTTTAAGGGTTTGGGCTTTTTTTGCCATCCCAAAGAATTTTCCTTTTTTTTTCTTTTTTTTTTTATCATATGCATGTAACTTCATGACAGGGATCGCGTTCGTTTCAGATATGCTGTCAAAGGATGCTCGAGACATCATTCGAATTGTATACGTTGTTTCAATCACACTCAGTCGAAATAAATCGCGAAAACTGGGTATATAGTATGTTCAGACAATTATTTTTCCCATCGACAGATTTACGACTTTTCTCAGCGTGTGCTGCAACACAGCAGTCCTGATACAGGCGGATATATGTCAGTAACTTATAAAAATGTCAGATGAATATCAATACCGACGTTGCTGATAGCGACCACGTTGCCAATGTGGAAGACGTTACTCTCTGAAGGTGGAGATTGTTCACTAATGTTACCACAATATATACGATTGCTTCCATCAAAGCTGGTGTTGGTTACTATCACAACTCATGCTCCCTTTCATGTGTTAGTACTTGTTCTTTTTCGGGCTCGCGTTTTGCTTACTCCGGCGAATTCTTTGTAATGACCTTCCATCTCGAACCGTTGTCAATTAGGGGTCAAGTTGATGATCCCGTCTTTTATGTCCTTATCACTGCCAGTTAGTGTGAAGGTTTGGCGGCCACTAACTTTTCTAACGCTGAGGGGCGGTGGGGTAGCCTATTGGTTTAAGTGTTCGCTCGTCACGCCGCAGACCCGGGTTCGATTCCCTATGGGTACAATCTGTGAACCCCATTTCCGGTGTCCCCCGCCGTGATATTGCTGGAATACCGCTAAAAGCGGCGCAAAACCATACTCACTGACTCACTGACTCTAACGTCGAACTCTGCAATATTGGAACAACATGTAAAGAGAAATGGCTAAATCAAACAACCCAGTGACCGATATCATGAGCATCACGCTGTGTTAATTGAGTGTTTAGCATGCAGACATAATTTGGCTTCTTTAAGATGGATGGTGTTATCGATGTCGTACCAACCACTCTCTGAAATTATACTAATTTCGAGAGAAACAAACAGCTGCATTTATACTGAAAAGGGGACGCAACAAGATGAGCTTTAGAACCCACTGAAATCTAGACTTGCTGCAGATCGAGCTACAACTTTACAGTTCAATGCAAGGAAACTATGATTGTTTCAGGGACTGTGATACCGGCCAGGTGTTCAGTTACTACGGGCAACTCAGCCGAAGTATGAGTTAACTGGGAGTATACCTTGTTAACGCAGGTTAACCAGAGTGGGTTTTGGTTTCGAAATGGAACGCGAGCAAGAATTTCTGTCGCGCATGAGATACTGCCAGCCAAACCGGAATCCATTCGTACTGGGTTTTCTGAACCTGTGCAAAATCTAGACTTGCTTCATTCAGGACATACTGCCATCACCCTTTTCCTTTACCATTATGATCCGCTGTAATTCAACAGGGGACCTCAATCTGGATCAATCTACACCATACTGTTTACATCACTGTACGTCATAGCTTACACTGTGTCGGATCGCTTAAGAGGTAACACTGTCTGTAACTTCGACCATTTCTCTTAGCCAAGAATGTCGCAGCAAATACCGAGTAAATCATTGTTTCTCATATCACTGACATTTGTGCATTTAGGATAGTACTTTGCAGGTGTATGTAATCTACTTTAACAAATATTCCTATTGAAAGCGCTATTGAATCTCGTTGTAAATTACTCGGTCTAGATAAATACCTTTGGAATAGGACGATTACTGCATCGCTGAAGCAATCTTTATCGTATATCGCCTTAATGTACAGTTTCTACCAATCCGACTTTGGGGAGTTGTTGAGTTTTTAACGACAGAGATGTTTTAATCTTTGAACGAGCTCGGTGTCATGGTATCAGTCCATTCCTAGATAACTGGCTTTCTTGTAATCGAAATAATTTTATATGTTTCGTTCTTCAAACCAAGATGCAACGATTCAAACTTCTGTAAACATGAAGTTCTGTGTTCTGAAGGCACGTTCTTGAGTGAGTTGGGATTTAAGCCGCTTTTAGCAATATTCCAGCAATATTATGAGTGAGTGAGTGAGGTTGGTTTTACGCCGCTTTTAGCAATATTCCAGCAATATTATGACGGAGGACACCAGAAATAGGCTTCACACATTGTACCCATGTAGCGAATCGAACCCGGGTTTCGACGTGACGAGCGAACGCTTTAAAGAACAAATAAACTTTTGTTTTTTGGTACTCTTTTAACCATTACATATGAAAGACGTGTGGTTAGTCTTAAGCGGAATACCAAATTCGTTCTTAAAAAACTTGTGGTTAATTAATACCGAGCGATTAAAAGTTGTCAAAAGGTCTATTTAAGTTAATTAAAGATCGAAATGAGTAGTTTTAATGACGGGGTTTCATTTATAACGATGCCAATTTGTTATTTATGTATTTGTACCCCCTAGAGTATATGTGATCTTTAACAACTAGGCTATCCAACCGCCCCGAAAGCACGATGCCCCCGTTCACATGCACGTCACTTACTCACGGGAGCAACTTTCACGTTAGTCAGCTTCAGAAAATGAAGAAAGTCTCAGGGCTCCTGTTCATTATATATTTTATTTTTTTACTATGAACATTTTCGGTAAAATATGTTCATTTCAGAGACTAGTTGTTAGTCTACTTTCACGTATGTAACTAAAGGTGTACAAGTAAATTAACTAAGTGTTCGCAGGGAAATTAACTAAGGTGTGTAAATACGGTAAAGTAAACTTCGAACTACATCTATAACGAATTTAAATTAGTGATCCCTTTCAGTTCGTTATAAGAGTAGTTTAGCGTATGTAAATAGTGTAAATATACACATATGTTTTGAAGTGCATGTGGACAGGTGTAAAGCTGTACAACTGCATGTGCGGTATCTAGGTTAAGTGAGGGCACCACTGGGTTTCATCAAAATGATAAACGTCAGTTTGTAACATCTCTCCTGTCTTACCTCCTACATCAAGCTCACGCCGTGATCTATATGGAATACTGTTCAAACCTGCCTTAAACCCAACTCACTCACTCACTCACTCACTTTACTCATTCACTCACTCAATGTTTAGTTACTTCTTCCGCTATTATCTGTCAGGACAATTGATGGTTTTTACACATGGACAGGATGACCGGGTCAGTCTAGAGGTAATGTTAATGTTAGAGCCTGTTTGATTTCCCACATGGGTTTAAGGAGTGGAGTTCATTTCCTGATACGGCCTTCAGATCACTCACTCACGCACTCACCTTACTCACTCGCATGTCTAGATGATATGATTGGTATAACAGAAATACTGGTAACAGTGGCCTTAAAACCCAACTAACTCACTCGCTCACTCATCCACTCGACTCACTCAGCGCATGACCAAGATAATCTGTAAATGTCTAACGTTGGAAAGTAATTGGATCACCGTGCAGTCCTCATAATGAATAGGTTTGCGTCATTTACCGCTTTTCAAGGTTGAGTTCGGTGAAACAAATCACATCTCTCAACATAAACACTCACTTAAACACTTTCAGGTGTGTTTCTTTTAAAAGAAAACAAACTAATTACAAAGTAGCAGATGGTGATTGAGCGTGATCAGGACACATGTCTATCTGTGAATATCAGAGGGGGAATCTTTTGTCTTGATTACGGACGGAAGGATAACAATATATGGATGAACAATTTCTTTATTGCTGTGAGAGCGACGCTTCGGTGTAGGATCTAACACCGTTATCAAGCAAGTAGCGACCATTGCCTTCGATTGCCAGGCGCGCCGTTTGAACAACTTGTTTATTGCTGTGAGAGCGACGTCTCGGTGTAGGTTCGAACACCGTTATCAAGCAAGTAGCGACCATTGCCTTCGATTGCCAGGCGCGCCGTTTGAACAACTTCTTTATTGCTGTGAGAGCGACGTCTCGGTGTAGGTTCGAACACCGTTATCAAGCAAGTAGCGACCATTGCCTTCGATTGCCAGGCGCGCCGTTTGAACAACTTCTTTATTGCTGTGAGAGCGACGCTTCGGTGTAGGTTCTAACACCGTTATCAAGCAAGTGGCGACCATTGCCTTCGATTGCCAGGCGCGCCGTTTGAACAACTTCTTTATTGCTGTGAGAGCGACGCTTCCGTGTAGGTTCTGACACCGTTATCAAGCAAGTACGGACCCTTGCCTTCGATTGCCAGTCGCGCCGGTTCAACCTTCCGATCAGTCTTCGGTGATTTCAAATAATCTTAACGCCACAACTAAACCCCGACTATGCCGTTCATTCTTAAATAAAGCCCCAAAAGAAGAAGGTTTAATTTCCCACATCGATGCTCTATTCATGCATCATTTCAGCAAATATAAATAAATACATTTGAGGTTTTCGTATATATACGAAACTTAATTGCCAGCTGTAGTTATTCAGACATAAGTATGTCATGTGTTTATATTTACAAACCCCCCAATCACCGTTATATTTAATCAGCCGTCAAAGCTTGACCGGAGATAAATTCTTTATCTTGTGTAAACACTCTCGTATCGGGGGAAGATGTATATGTCACTCGTCAGCAACGAACATCGCTCGAGGGTATGTCAGTGGCGTTTCACGTGCAACAGTTGATCGGCCTCGGGAAGTACACCCAGGTGCTGTTAGCGTGGGCCGTTCCACCGGTTTGGTGTTGCCTTAACGGTACCACCAGCGTACTCTCCTGGTCAAAGTTGCCTTTACCTGGAGAACGCAGATGCTTGTTTTTACTCCACGTGAGGTCAAAGTTGACGTTTGTTATACAGGTCGCTCATTTGCAAGGGGTGTAATTTTTAGATATCGGCACCGCGGGTTCGATCCCCGACCGCGTCATACCATTAGATAGTGTTTGGGTCCCTGCCTATATTAATGATCCTAAGGACTGCGCGAGAGGTCATCTTGTTTAATACATTAAAACCAGTTTGCCTTGCACGTCGTCAGAGCAGATTTCTCACCGTAAACCCATTTTGCTCATTCTGCTCATTTGTGTTTTTTAACGCTTGATATTAAGAGTTGTAATGGAATTTGTCTTTCACACACACTGCTGTGCGTTTCACTGTGATGATGAAATCTTTTACGCGTACACTTGGTTATAGACTGACGCATTGTCTTTGAATATATATAATTGTGATAGTAACAAATAAACCCATTTATATTGAAAAGGAGCCCCAGTGAGTTGGAAGATTGAGGAAATCTAGACTTGCTTCATTTAGGGCTTTAGCATTGCAGGGAGGGCTAGGCATATTAGGGAAAATAATGTGGTTCAGGGACTGTGAATAGTCAACATTGGTTGCAATAGATTAATGGCTATATGTTGCCAGCGATGGAATGCATTGTTATCGAAGTTATGAATGACATTTTTTGCATTAAACTATTTCTCTTTCCTAGGGGCGACAGGATAAAAATGGACGAGGTTTATCCTTGATTGTTCCATTTGACTCATGGTCGTTGGTTGAAATACGAGAGTAACACGGATGTTGTTTCTCGTGGTTTGTCCGCACCATCGAATACTGGTATCGCCCTTCCTTTACACTAAGGGGCTGTAGGGTAGCCTAGTCGTTAAATCGTTCGCTCGTCACGCCGAAGACCCGGGTTCGATTACCAACATGGTTACAAGGTGTGAAGCCCATTTCTGTTGTCCCCTGTGGTGATATTGCTGAAATATTGCTAAAAGCGGCGTAAAACCATTCTCACTCACTCACTCTCATCTCCCGGTGATCTTATATCAGCCTCCACTTGCAAATCAAAGCTAAATTATATGATTCCAACGACTACCAATATTGTACACATATCTTAATGTAATTATATTCTTGAGAAACCAATAGTAGCGTTTTTGAATTACTCTGTCTTAGGTTGAGGATTGAGATGAAAAGACTTCATGCTTCGTATTTTTCACATGACGATTCCTATGAATCAATCGATACACACAGGGGTATTCCCAGTATCGGCAGTTGGTCCAGATGCCTAAGGACCCGTGAAGATCCGGGGTAGAATATGTCTTCAGCAACCCATTCTTGTCTAAAAAGGCGACTATGCTTGTCGTAAAAGGCGACTAACGGGATCGGGTGGTCAGGCTCGCTGACTTGGTTGACACATGTCATCGGTTCCCAATTGCGCAGATCGATGCTCATGCTGTTGATCACTGGATTGTCTGGTCCAGACTCCATTATTTACAGACCGCCGCCATATAGCTGGAATATTGCTGAGTGCGGCGTAAAACTAAACTCACTCACTCACTCAGATGCCTAAGGCATCGTTCCCACAGTTTGCAAACAAACCATAATCTCGCGTTCGAATCCCAGATTCATTGTTTTCTTTTTATGTGTATAACTGTTTGTTTATAGGTTTAACTATAGTTGGAAGCATATCAGACCCGCCTCACACCATGCGTCTTTCCCACATCAAGTCGGCCCGTCCTGTACAACTGTTCAGAGCGGTCATCAACCAAACCCAGCCTCCATGTCACCGTAGCTGATCACACGTGTATAACTGTTTGTTTATAGGTTTAACTATAGTCGGAAGCATATCAGACCCGCCTCACACCATGCGACTTTCCCACATCAAGGTGGCCTGTCCTGTACAACTGTTCAGAGCGGTCATCAACCAACCCCAGCCTCCATGTCACCGTAGCTGATCACACGTGTATAACTGTTTGTTTATAGGTTTAACTATAGTTGGAAGCATATCAGACCCGCCTCACACTATGCGTCCTCCCACATCAAGGTGGCCCGTCCTGTACAACTGTGCAGAGCGGTCATCAACCAAACCCAGCCCCCATGTCACCGTAGCTGATCACACGTGTATAATTGTTTGTTTATAGGTTTAACTATAGTTGGAAGCATATCAGACCCGCCTCACACCATGCGTCTTCCCACATCAAGGTGGCCCGTCCTGTACAACTGTGCAGAGCGGTCATCAACCAAACCCAGCCTCCATGTCACCGTAGCTGATCACACATGCGACCATATCTGTCAAAAAAAAAGCAAATTAAGATGGAACGAGAAAATTTGTAACAATTATGCCAAGGTTTTTCGAAGTACTGGTAGTCATTCCACAAGGTGTCATCCGCTTCTCAGTGCCCGGGGCAGGAGCTTTCCTGCAGTCGTTCGGTCCAATGGCGGATGTACGCAGTGCCGGTCTATATATGATAAGTCCTCAACGGCTATTACATGTACATGTGTGCATAGTCTGGCAATAAAACAGCCCTAATAACCAAACAAGAGACTAACTCAACCAGTTCCTTTTCCGTGTACAGGAGACCAAACAAACCAACCCCGCACAAAATGTCCGACGGTGTTTGAAAATACCTGTGGTTACTTTCAGACGAAAATGACAGCACTAACTATTAAAATATATGGTTAGTTTTATTTGATGGATGGATGTACATTTAAAGAAATAAAAATCTTACACAAAATCGAGAGATGATTTAATCTGCACTGAATGTTGTATGTTAAACTACGGAATGCACTGAATGTTGTATGTTAAACTACGGAATGCACTGAATGTTGTATGTTAAACTACGGAATGCACTGAATGTTGTATGTTAAACTACGGAATGCACTGAATGGTGTATGTTAAACTACGGAATGCACTGAATGTTGTATGTTAAACTACGGAATGCACTGAATGGTGTATGTTAAACTACGGAATGCACTGAATGGTGTATGTTAAACTACGGAATGCACTGAATGGTGTATGTTAAACTACGGAATGCACTGAATGGTGTATGTTAAACTACGGAATGCACTGAATGGTGTATGTTAAACTACGGAATGCACTGAATGTTGTATGTTAAACTACGGAATGCACTGAATGGTGTATGTTAAACTACGGAATGCACTGAATGTTGTATGTTAAACTACGGAATCTGATTGGGTGTAATAGAACCTCAACAGCTGCCATGCTTGTAGTCTATCTCACAGTCCCTGAACCACATTATTTTCCCGAATGCCTAGCCCTCCCGGCAATGCTAAAAGCCCTAAATGAAGCAAGTCTAGATTTCCTCAGGTTCAAGATTTCCCAACTCACTGGGTCTTCTTTTCAATTTAAATGGGTTTATTTGTTTCAATCAAAATTATATATATTCAGGGACTAAGCGTTAGTCTCCCATGCTCGCATACAGGTAGTGACATATCGGCACATGCACAGGGGCGTAACTATAGTACCAGAGACCATGTAATATTATATGGTCTCTGATAGTACAAGGGTAGGGTCTATATACCTATATGTCTTTCTAACGCTGTTTCTAAGCGTGACAGGCCCCTGTGGGCACATGGAAAGACGTTCGATGAAGTGTGTCTCTTTTCGTAATCTCAAAACACGCACATGCCTGATGTAAAGCCCCTTGTTAAGCGTTGAAGAAGTCGCAGAATAGATTTCCTCAAATCCAGATTGCGGTTATGGGGCGTGTGTGTATATTTCTAACTGATTGTTTCAGTATTTCCCGCGTATTTGTAAACAAAATACTCCTCGGATATACTACTGAGACTGTGTGTTGCCACCACACCCAGCAAGGTTCCAGCTGTAAGGCGCCGGGTTGTAAATAGTCCAGCAGGGACCAGACAATCCAGTGATTGATATTTTCAGTGTAATGACATTCCACCCGCTCCATTCAGTCGGCTCTTATGGCCGGTGTAGGTTGCTGGGGAACAATTCTAATCCGGGTTCTCTACAGGGGCTCTGGTTAATTCAACATAACATTTGTCAGAGTGTGTGAAATATATTCTGAGCTTCCTACCTCGGTGTAGAATGTTTTCCTTCGATACCTACACACGTGGATTTCATTCTAGCTCCTTCCCGACGATACTGTTCCGGGCCTCTGAAAAATGTACGACATTATGTTCTGAAATTGACATGTTTGTGCAATATGTTACGTAATAACGCCTGTCTGCCCTCGTGTTCATTGCACAGGGAGATATATGTTGTTATAACACTGGGCGAGCCAACATCAAAATGTTAGTTTTCATACGAGAACCGCCTTATAACGAGACGGTGGCTTGGTATGCAGTGCAATGCTTAGAAGTATACGATGCCACTTTATAATGAGGTTCGAATGATATAATGGGTTACGTTGATTTCAAAGGTGATTTATTTATAGACTGTGCGGGCGGGAGTACTTAATATGCTGAGTCAGGGGAAAACAATGAGTTCACGTTATGTTGGGGCATATGTGGGGGGTATGGATATCACTCCATATATGTAGGCGTGCATATCTACATGTGTACATTACAGAAACCCCAACATCAAATATAAACACATATCTGTTGTCTATTTCAGCGTGTCATTGCCATCGTGTGTTAAGTTCCATACTAAAAAAATATTAGACTAATATTTGAAATATAAAATATTGATAGAAACATATAGTTCATTGAAACTGAAACCAGTGAGAAGGGGGATTCATAACCACATCCCGTACAAAAAGCAAAATGGTGTTTGATTCCTATGGCGTTGCCAATTTTTAAACAAAATTTCACGCTTCTCACCACTGGACAGAGCGAAAACAGCAGTCAACATGTATACTACGACCGTCTCTTGTTTATTTTAAAATGTATACATTATAGAACAAACTTTATGGATAACAACTTCTTTTTATTCGTGAGTGCTAGAAGTTGTTATCCATAAAGTTTGTTCTATATTGTACTTCCCAACTTCTAAAATGCCACTCAAAGAAGTAATGTATACATTGTTGACTTTATTCTGCTTGATTGGCAATTTAGAAGTTGATGAATGATAAGAAAGGTATGATACTTTATGGATAACAACGTCTTTATTACATTACCATGCGACGTTTCGGTATAGATTCTTTGTTGTCCGTTTGTCAAACAAGAGTGAAGCGAACATATATATGGTGAAAAGATCATTTAATCAGAACCAAGTTCTTTTATTTATACCGTTTCTCGTGTTTTCACACAGAATGTTTAGCAATGGAGAGCCGATATTTCAAGGGAAAGGTACCCTTTGGGAAATGACCGCCTCCGTGGTGTAGTGGTTAGAGCGTCCGCCCGGAGAGCGGAAGGTCGCGGGTTCGAACCCCGACCGCGTCATACCAAAAGAAGTTAAAATATGGTACTTGTTGGTCTCCCTGCCTGGCGCTCGGCATTAATGGGTACAACAAGGACTGGTCGGCTCGGAGTCAGTATAATGTGTCTGAGTGGGTATTCATGCTTCACTGCGGCATGGTATCTCAGTGGGCTAGCACTATAAACACAAGCTTCAGCCTGGGCTAGTACAAGCAGCCACACATACACGTACACACGCATGCACGTCGTCAAATAAGCGAAATATTCTCAAGCACGACGTTAAACCCAGTTTCACCTCACCTCACCTTTGGGAAATAGCCAGTTTGAAACTTTGCTTTTTACCTTGTTACTTGTTTACAATGTATCATTAGTGGTTCTTTAAAATTGCAGGTCGAACCAGGGTCACCGAGTCAAGGTCATCTGACTCCCGGTGACATCATCCTCGGTATTGGAGGGAGGACCTCCCAGGGTCTCACGCACGCTCAGGCTCAGAACATGATCAGGGGGTCAGGGAACGCTCTTCTACTAAGTTTACAAAGGTACGTCACGACTGTTTGTTTTTTTTGTTTGATTTTTAGTTTGTTGTTTAACGCCACATTCAGCAATATTCTAGCTACACGGTTGCGGTGTCTAAACTACGGACCAGACCAGTGATCAACAGCATGAGCATCGTTCTGCGCAATTGAGATACGAGTGCGTGACTGAGTTTGGTCTTACACGGCTTTAGCAATATTCCAGCAATATTACGGCGAGCACACCAGAAATGGGCTTCACACATTGTACCCATGTGGGGAATCGAACCCGTGCCTTCGGTGTGACGAGTAAACGCTTTGACCACTAGGGTACCCTACTGCTCCTTATCTATCAGGAACCTGCGCCTGTCGTACGAGCCGTCGTGGTCAGGCTCGCTGACGTGGCGGGGTATGTCATCGTATCCCAACAGCTAAATCACTGAGCTTTGGGGTTGTTTACTAAAGAGTCCGCAATGCCATACCCATTCACCCACTCATTACACCAACTTGATATTGGCAACATCCTACTAAAGGGCGCGTAATACCAGACTCACCCACTCACCCACAACCGAGATTTTGCTGACATATTACCAGTGGGAGGTAATACCATGTATCTCTCGCAGGTGGGGGGTTTGAAATGTACACTTCATCGTGACTATTTGGAAATGGTTTTATCATTTTCTTTTCATTTTTCAGGGCGAACCTTTAAAAATAACGAGTTGTTTGCCTTTATCGACTAAAACACATTTCAGCAACCGACGGTAGTTCTACTTCTAGTACTATGTGCCGACTTCGTGTGTTAACCACTATCATTTCTATCTTTTCAGGGGTGGTGAGAATTTCGATCACATCAAGCCGAAAGGCCCCATCAAGTTCTCACCATGGAAACATCAACAACAACACTAGCATTTGCACAGCGAAGACATTTTGAACGACGGCTTAAATTAACGAAGTCAGTGTGTGCCACGTGACAGTAAAGGTGAAATGTCAAGGTCACGCGCAATTTGACCGTTCACAGCATGAAACTTTCCATGCTGCTCTGCTTTCAGTACGAGGAGGTTTCACATTGGATCAGAAGCGGATATACTCATGCATTTTCACCACTTCCATAGGCAGACTGCTCCGTAATGGTGACGAAAGTTTCAAGGTTGGGAGAGTCAGTGTTGATTGGATAGTCGTGGTCACGTGATTAAATGTCATGTACCTTTGGTGTGTATGGTAGACTAGTGTCCTTAAAACGAACCCTACAGGTCCGCGATGAAAATGTCTCCTTATTTATCATGGAATGATGCAGTTTTGAATGAATTTACATCCTGGAAATTGAATGTCGAACTTCTTTCGAAGGATATTTTATTATCGCGTGATCTACCCAATTTCAGCCTTGAACTGAGACAGACGCCATCCTCATCTATGCATTGTCACTATGCAAAGGTTATTTTATGGTATTGAGTTTCTTGCGAGTCCTAATATTGTTTAAGAAAGTTTATTCTAATTGCTATATCTCGAAATACAAGTGGAAGTACAGAAATAAGGCTATGTGAGATTATGATGAAGTGATATGGAATTATAATTCTCGGACGTGTAACGGCGTGCGCCATGTTAGCTAATAGACATTCTAAAAGAAATGTTCTGTATTGGTTTATTGTACTTATTATTCATAACATCGCGGGATATCATAAGTAACACACACTTATTTGTATAATACTGTATCTCAAGGAGTGTTTATTGCTCACAGTGTTCTGTTTATTAACATCACGAGTATATTACTGTCGTAATCGAGATATTAATTCAAATACGTATGTATTTATCTTACAGTAAATGAACCACTTCAAGGCTATGAGAAAAGACGTTTTCTATTCTTTTATTATTTTCGTTTTTTGTTTTCTAGTCCTTAAGTACTTTCCTTTTCGTACTCCTTTCCTGCGGTATTTTCTTGTTTTGTTTTTCTCTCTTAAACTTATTAATTATATGGTCTTATTAATTGAAGTTTACATTGTTTCTTTTTGTATTGTTTTTGATTGTTTCACGGTATATCTCATATACTACATGAGTTTTTGCTGAAAATATGTTTTGTACTGCGTGAGAAATGGTTGCCTGTTTCATTTATGTTTATACTTTTCACAACGTCATCCTAACATTGGCTCTTTTAGAATGTAAATGGTGATTATCTAGCTTACATTGTGAGCTGGTGTTGTTTTTTCTTCTTTTTGTGTTATTTTAAACGGTTAGTGTTTATTTGTTTTACTTTTCCACAGCCGATAGAAGACTTTAAATCAAAATTTGTAAATGACACTTTCATTTGTAAGCTTAAAAAAACTGAAATGATCTTGACAAGTGATAATTTATTTAACGTTATTATTTGTACTGAATTGTAATAATGTAAATTTCATATCTACGAATGTTTATTTCCGTGCTGACAGCCTTGTCATGGCGGTTGTAGAGTACATAGGCCGTGTGTGCAATGTATAATAGGTGTATATATCGTCAGCAAGGTGTGTACATTTCGAGTGCATTGTGTTAATAGTTGCAAGACGGTCCCCAGTCGACCAGTGGATAGTTTCAGGACCCCCACGTCGCCCTTCAGCCTCCGTCCATTGTCCTCCATGTAATAAAATATTTTTTTCATTTTAATATATTGTTTGTTATGACTTATGGCTTGGGTTGTTGTGTTGGGGTATTTTTTGTTCTGTTATTCGTTTTCTTTCTTTCTTTATCTAAGATTATCTTATTTTTAGTTATTTAAATAATTTGATTATCTTTTATTTGTTTATTTTAATTTAATTTTTTTTTTTTTTTTTTTTTTTTTTTTTTAAATACTTTTTTTTCATTTAAATATTTTTTTCAGATTATAACCATATAACAAATCACTTTTTGTTCTCTTGTTGTTGAACGCCGCACTCAGCAATATTCCAGTTATGTGGCGGTGGTCTGTAAATAATCGAGTCTGGACCAGACAATCCAGTGATCAACAGCATGCGTTTCGATCTAAGCAATAGGGATACGATGACATGTGTCAACCAAGTCAGCGAGCCTGACCACGCAATCCCGTTAGTCGCCTCTTACGACAAACATGGGTTACTGAAGACCAGTTCTAACCCGGATCTTCACGGGTTATATTCATGTGACTGACACCAAACTGACACGCAGTGATAAAACTATACAAAGTATACAAAACGTTGACAAGCCAAGCCAGACAATGAAGAGGGTGTTCATAACACAAGATGAACGAAGCAGCATTTGTCGTTGTTCCATTAAAAGTCATCTAAACATTTACAGGAAAGTTTACCATCGTTTAAATTAAACCATCCATTGTTTAATATTTCTATAACTGTCTTCACCTAAGGTTTAAATTAGTTTGTTTGTTGCTTGAAGCCGACATCCCATACGCAACTGGGACCCGACATGAATCAACCCATTCAGCGAGTCTAGCCACCCTGCCACATTACTCGGCTATTACAAGCATGGATTTCTGGAGACCAATTCTAACCCGGATCTTCATGGGTTTAAGGTTCAAGGTTCAAGGAAAGATATGTCTATGAAATACACAATGCCATTTAGAAAGTGTTATATTTCGGATTACACTTTCTTAGTAAAAGTACAGATTCTTGTACTTTTTGGGTGGAGTCCCATCCGGGATTCGAACCCACACTGTCAGAGTCAGGCACCTAATCGCCAGCACAGAAAGTCAGACGCCTAGACCGCTCAGCCACCGCGGCTTCCACAAAAATGGAAGTCGGACAACTGGTAGTCTAGACTGCGGACTTTGTGTACCCCTCTGATGGTTAGGTCTACTAATGCCTACAGTGAATAATGCCAACAGGGAATAATAGCTACAACGTTTGCAGTGACAGCGATACGCTTACCTGCACACAAGTAGATTGTTCCACTTAGTGTGCACTATTGCCTACAAAGGGATTAGGGGAGGCCAGCAAGGAGAGTAAAGAGTAAGATCAAGAGTATTAAATCGTTAGCTAGCTTATGTTTTGATAATTCCATACGCATTTAGTTCTCACACGAGAAGGAAATTGAAGAGTAAAGTAATTAATAGAGAGATTATTAAAGGGAGAAGGAAATGTATTGCTTTAAAATTGAAGAATAGAGTAATTAATTGAGAGATTATTAAAGGGAGAAGGAAATGTATTGCTTTAAAATGCTTGTGATACAAATCTTCATTGCAAATCATGGCAAATCCCAAGAAAGTCGAATACTCCACATCACAGAAAGGAGGACAGCAGGTACTCTTGGAGGGATACCGCTACAGACTCAACAACAGGCGACAGACGTGTGTACACTGGAAGTGTGTTCAAGGTGGCTGCTTTGGCAAGTGTACGACAGTCGGACAGTTTGTTCGGAATCAGACCCCACACAACCACCCACAAGAAGACCAGGTAGCCCTGAAGATTGCCAGTTCCCTGAGGCAGCGGGTACAGACTGAGACGACGCCAGTTCAGGTGATCTACGATGAGGAGATTTCCCGACTTGACCGAGGTGAAGCAGCAACAGTCAAGTCGTTCCATTCTATGAAGAGTGGACTCTACAAGCAGAGACGGAAGATGATGCCGCCACTTCCCCAGACGCTCAGCGAGGTGAATCTACCCGACTTCTTCAAGGAGACTACAGATGGACTGCCCTTCCTCTGCATTGATGACGGTGATGATGACAAGATTCTCTGCTTCGCCACAAGTGACCGCCTGACCCTCCTGCAAGAAGTGGACACCCTCTACATGGACGGCACCTTCTACTCCTGTCCTCCTCTCTGGGATCAGCTGTACGTCATCCATGGCCTAGTCGGAGGGAAGATGACCCAGTTGGTCTTCTGTCTACTGCCGAATCGTCAACGCCGCACCTATGAACGCCTGCTACGTCTCCTGAACGACAAGATCCAGCAGACAACGGGATCGCCCCTTCAGCCTGATGTCATCCAGACGGATTTCGAAATCGCTGCCATCAACGCTGTTGAGACCGTCTTCCCCAACTGCGACGTCCGTGGATGCTATTTCCACTACAGCCAGGCTCTCTGGAGGAAAGTACAGAACCTCGGCTTCAGCGAAGCCTACGAGCAGGATCCTGAGGTCCACAGATGGGTCCGACGAGCAGCAGCACTCCCCCCAACAGCAACAAACTACTATGTGAAAGATATGAATAAAGTTTAAGAAAATTAAGAAAAATATGACAACAATGTGAAAGATATGTATATGAATATACATATGTATATGAATGACCAAATAAAATGTCTCTTAACATAGAAAGTTACTGTTTTCTATATACTGTAGGCATTAGTGCACTTTGAAATAGGACCATGCCACTTTATTGAAAGGTTGAAGGCAGGTGCAATCAGCAGCACTGGTGCGTAAAGTTGTTATTTAACACTGTAGGCATTATTCACTGTAGGCATTAGTAGACTCCACCCCTCTGATAAGTGTTAATTGGCACGGCTCCCACGGCCGAAAGCTATGAAATACACAATGCCATTTTAGAAAGTGGTCAAATGTAACATATGTTATATTTGGGATTACACCTTCTTAGT
This sequence comes from Haliotis rubra, assembly GCF_003918875.1. NCBI lineage: Eukaryota > Metazoa > Mollusca > Gastropoda > Lepetellida > Haliotidae > Haliotis > Haliotis rubra. The sequence continues at coordinate 85,151 of NW_025765626.1, read as the reverse complement.
AAAGTACAGATTCTAGTACTTTTTGTCATATTAGGTGCTTGACTCTGAGAGTGTGGGTTCGAATCCCGGATGGGACTCAACCCAAAAAGTACTAGAATCTGTACTTCACTAAGAAAGTGTAATCCCAAATATAACATATGTTACAAAAAGATATGTCGACAAATTGTCCTGTCAATTAAATCAATAACAATGTACTTTTCAGTGTTGTTCGTATCACAATGACTGATTGCTATGTACACCATGACAGGGTCCTGACACTTTCCCAATGCGCCAATATGACTCAATAAGTATCAATGAAGGAGCATAAGAGAGATAATGGCACACTAGTATTCTTCTAAAATAATAATTACTATATTGACATGCCAATCATTCAGAATCTACTCCATATAATACGATACTCAAGAGCATGGGTCATTCAGAAATAGATAAAGAAAGTAGGTCAGTTAGAAGTAGGTCAATGTTATGGTTGTTCAATAACGTTGAAACCACCACTTACGTCGAGCGTCCGAATACAATGTTTGTTTGACGTGAGATTCAAGGGTGTTTATTGCATTGGGGGATTTCTGTATAATTTGTGATTTATTTGTATTGGAGTATGAAGCTGATTAAGGATGTCATCAAGATCTTGTTGAAGATACATTATTTCTCTTGAAATGACACATGCTTACTCTGTGACGGGATACGCCTTTAATGGTTGTTTTCAAGTTTGATAATATTGTTCATTCTTCAAAAGACTCATTCCCCTTCGCACAAGATCATGATCAATAGTTTTCTCATCAGAATGTCATTTCCAAATCCAGATTACCAGATCCCAGTAGACGGAAGCTAAAATCTAAAGAAACCATGGTTCATGAACTAACCACTTTCTTTACAGGATACACAAAAATCGTTAATGGTTTTCAGTTTGAAATGGCCCACACGGTGAAACCTGATTGGGAATTGCTTTCTTGTTTCGCGCTTGCCCCTCAATGTTTTGTTATGAGGAGTAGTACGGTAACTTGGTGTACAGATACTGTCAATACCCCCTGGGCTCGCAGACAATACGTTCTGCGATCACCCGTCAATACTTACGACCGTTCTACCTAGTCGGTATATGTAAACAAGGAATCAAGCGATGGTCTTGTTCCAACAAGTGGAAAACCAGTGTCCAGACCAGTGAGTGAGTGTGGTTTTACGCCGCTATTAGCAATATTCCAGCAATATCACGGCAGGTGACACCAGAAATGGGCTTCACACATTGTACCTATGACGGCAATGGAACCCAAGCCTGGTTCACGGGATCTGCTGCGCTACGCTTCGACACTGAACCCGGCAATGACTACCGAATGGCGGCCTTTACCCAGGCAACACCGTATATATAAATTATTTCCTATAGAAAACTCCGAGAACGGATGGTTAGAATTTTTTCCATATCATTTTCATCGATACTGTTGCAAAGTATACGTCACCAGAACAACGCCCATTGTTACATTTAGTGCACGAAAACGTTGTCTAAGCTGTTTCGAGAAAGTCGTCGTTAAATGGGTAAAACGTAAATAATGACACACACCACATTTCAACACCGACATGTGTGTTGATATTTCGTGTCAGCTCGCCATTGTCATGGAATTGAACATATAAAACATGGATCTGAACGACCACATTGATTACATATAATAGCTCTATATTAGCAAATTTGATGACGCATATTTCAATGATTTGGTTTGGAATATTGCAGCGGCGTAAGCTAAACTCACTCACTGGTCTGCCGTGTGGGAAATGTGTTTGCACATCACGCCGAAGACAAGGATACGATTCCCGTCATGGGTGCCACGTATAAGTTACATGCGACGGCCTCCGGGATTGGGCTGAAGTTGTCATTTACCTACACATTTATGTATCTTCTCATCATTCTCTTATCTATAGTTTGGCATGAAATGCATGTGGACCCGTTTTTTTGTAAATATCTCTTCATCCAATGACCCAATCGATCTCAAACTGTGCAAGTGGATGTTTTGTCAGACAACCTAATCACGAACGTTGACCTGTATGACCCAACACTGCCGCTGTTACAGGTCATTGGCTCCCTCCCTCTGCAAGCCGTCTGCGTTCTGCTGTTTATTTTGTTGACAGTTACATAGACAGATTCTTTACTACAAATGCATAAAATCGGTGATTTACAATGTGATTAGGTTGTCTGACAAAACATCCACTTGCACAGTTTGAGATCGATTGGGTCATTGGATGAAGAGATATTTACAAAATACCGGGTCCACATGCATTTCATGCCAAACTATAGTCGACAACCTCCGTGATCTCGTGGACAGAGCGCCTGTCCGCAGAGTGGTAGGTCAGTGGTTCCATCACTGGCCGCTCCATAACAAAAGACGTTGTGTCCTTGCTTGCGCCATGAATTCATGGATTGTACTAACGGGATCGGGTGGTCAGGCTTGCTTACTTTGTTGATACATGTCATCGGTTCCCAATTGCGCAGATGGATGCTCATGCAGTTGATCACTGGATTGTCTGGTCCAGGATCAATTATTTATAGACCGCTGAATTATAGGCATAAAACATGATCTGGTCGTCTCGGAGAGAATATGTCTGAACAGGATAGTGTAAACCATTTGTCAACATTGACGTGAGGTGAGGTGAGCTGAAATTGGGTTTAACGTCGTGCTTGAGAATATTTCGCTTATATGACGACGTGAACATTGACGTGAACACATGCAAACTGAGATGTTTCTTTGCGTGCAAATATACTGGGAGAAACAAATAAAGGAACACATAAAAAATTCAAGTGTTCCTTAAATATTTTCCAGTTTTCATCACCCGCTTTGAATAGCGCTGTTGAAGGAAATCTGACAATAATTAAAGGAACACTGCCATGAAGTGCTTATTTGTTTCCTCAGTATATATAGGGAGACAATGGTAATACCATTCATTGAACTATGAGCTGCACATGCTCCACGTGAAAGTTGACTGACGTTTAGAACTGACAGTGTGCTTCATAGGAGCCCGTGTTGCACGTGCAGTTCATGCAACTTCTGACATTTGACTATGAGTTTATAAAAGCAGGGAACTATTAACGTCACACGCCATGGGACTGCGTGATGCACGTGCTTTTCTGTATACAATGTTATTTGTCGCTGCAGGTGCGGGCTTAACAATGCCCTGGGGGTATATAGTTTTATCATTGGACGGAGAGGCTTCTGGGCACGATACAAACGGTATCCGGTGCTGACACATGTGGATGAATATGCAAATATGAAGGAATGTACGAAGTTCGAACGTGCAGTATTTACTAACAAACGTGGCGTCGCCCTTGTCAATCGGGGGCGCCTTTAGCTAGTGGTTAAAGTGTTAGCGCGTCATCACGAAAACCCGGGTTCGATACGACGAATCCAGGAACTTTGTCCACAAGGTACTTTCCCCACAGGAGCTTTGCCCACCTCTTTACAGGGGAGGAGGACCTTTGTCCACAATATATATTTTTGCCTACCTTAATATTCATCTTAAAACTCACTCACCTTAATACTCTGCTCAGGGTCGACTATGGTGTTTTACAAGAGATCAAACATTAATTGCAAATCAACAAAGCTTCTCTGCTGCTTTGTATTTCTTTTTCTAATTACAATTAATACTTATCTTATTACTCACCCACCTTAATACTCTGTTCAGGATATGTTGTTTTCAAAAAAATCAAACAATGGAAGAATTTCTGAAGTGAGTTGGTGCCACTATTAGACTGAACTAAAATGGCTAGATGTAAAGTGCTATTCATTTTTACTTTATCAATGTGCCATATTATGTGCTGTGTCTGTGTAGTTCAATAAAATAATACACACTTATTTTATATAATGTTGCACTATTATGGTGGGTAGTTCCTGTACGAAAAGTTCCTTGTGGACAAAGTTTCGTATATCCGATTCGACACATGGATACAATGTGTGAAGCCCAAATATGGTGACCCCTTTAATATTTTTGGGGTATTTCTAAAAGCAATGTAAGCCTTTACTCAGTCTTGTCAATCGACGATTTAAACACCAGATCGAAAGAATTAAAGGAATATTCCAATGAGTTTTCAAATTAATTCCTGCAAAAGATCGAGTAATAAAACAAATTCTCACCAAATTATAATTCATTCGGTCAACGGGTTAAGTAGTTACATCACATATAAACGTCTGTCTTGATCGACAGGCGTGCTGCCATTTTCCCTTAAAATGTGACGTCATCGACACACCAGCAAGAATCGGCGCAAGGAGTTTCGATTGTAATCTCCGTACATCATTGTGCGATGGAGTTTTCATTATTCAACTGAATTTATGGTATGTTTACGCTCCCGGCTTTTCAACGTAAAACGTTATCGTATAGAAAGGAAAATCCAGTTCTAAATTGGTACTCGTACTTGCAGCAATATGGAGTATAACTTAAGACCATACATGTTTGAACCGCAGTTTGATGAGGGAGAAAGTAGAACACCTGATAATAGATCTAGTGAAAGCGATTCAGAGACCGGGGCCGGTGATCATAGTCTAACCAGAAATACGACGTGGTGTGAGTGTGGGAAATGCGAGGCAATGCTAACGGCAATGGAGTGTCGATGTTGCCAGGAAATACCCTGCCTCCATGATAGAATTATCGATATTTCTTGCATTATGTCTTTCACATATGTATTTGCACAGTTTTCACGAGAGTTTCAACGGCCATTTAATAAAATTTCAGGACAAAATTGAGGTGTTGCGCACCCCTACACACACGCACACGCACACACACCTACCTCTGAATCCGTCTATGCTACTTCTAAATATAACCCCGTGAAGATCCGGGTTAGAATTGATCTTCAGTAACTCATGATGAATGCGTGTTGTAAGAGGCGACTAACGGGATCGGATCCCTGACTTGGTTGACACATGTCAAGGTATCCCAATTGTGTAAATCGATGCTCATGATGTTGATCACTGGATTTGTCTGGTCCAGACTCAATTACTTACAGTCCGCCGCCATGCAGCTGGAATATTGCTGAGTGCGGCGTTGAACGACAAACCAAACAACCAACCTTTGAATATATGCTAATGTATGGAGACTGACTCATGGTGTTATCCACAAATGTACTTTTTCACCCCCGTTAATTACATTACTTCAGTCATCCTCTAAATATCGCGTTTTGATTCAGACTGTAATCAATAAATCGATTGCTTTATGAAAACTAATCTTACCATGTATCCAGTATGGATACTGTCAGTACCATCTGTCCCTTACATTAAGTCAGCAGGTGCCCGCCGAACTGTACATGACAATGATGGGTAGTCACAGTGTCGTAGTGAAACCTATTACTGTACCCCAGGGTGTTGAGTAGAGATCCATGTAATGTTGCATGAAGCGTTGAGTGTTTTAACGTGTTTGTTTGCATAAAACCTCTCTTTGAAGTTTTGAATAAAACCCAGGATGAATAATGGCAATATTCATCAATTAGGCATATTTACTAATCACTAGGCTTATTGGAACGGTTACTGGCAAAATGCTGGAAAAGAATAGGACACGTGTCGGTAAGCAAGTGCTCAATCATTCTATGTTTCAAAAGCAGAAGGTATTAACGAATGTTTCTATTGGTTTTTACATTGAACGTCCCATTGTTTTTGTTTAAGCAATATAGCGAGTTGAGGTTTTGTTTAATTTACTTCATTGCATAACTACTATCAAGTGTAAATAAATAATAATAAAGATGACAGAAACATACAAAGCGCTTGTTCATAAGTACGTTGAATAGATTGAACGTTTAGGTGAAGACCGATCTGTGTGTCCATATTGCTTTGGTATTGGTAGGTCGCCATGTAGAGTTGTGTCCCTTACTAGTACCAGAATACTGGTCTTGGGGTCGAGATTCGTCCGATAATGACTCTTTGACAGCATGTGCCACATCCTTGTACATATACTTACTTACAGTGTTTGCCCTTAACCTTGAAAAGCTGCAGGCCCTAAGGAACAAGAACCATAAAAAGTTGTGGGTCGTGATCAGAATGTGTAGGCCCTATATTTTAATAATAATGATACTCTTAGTTATTGGGGATGAAAGAGTTGTCGGCCATAAGGACCTGCAGAAAACAAAAACAGTCGGCTTCGGGCCTAAGGACCGACGTTAATTTCGTCAATCTTGTCTGTTCTGGGCTAGGTGACCGCCTCCGTGGTGTAGTGGTTAGAGCGTCCGCCCGGAGAGCGGAAGGTCGCGGGTTCGATCCCCGACCGCGCCATACCAAAAGACGTTAAAATATGGTACTTGTTGGCCTGGCGCACGGCATTAATGGGTACATCAAGGACTGGTCGGCTCGGAGTCAGTATAATGTGTCTGAGTGGGGTATTCATGCTTCACTGCGGCATGGTATCTCAGTGGGCTAGCACTATAAAACCAGCTTCAGTCTGGGCTAGTGCAAGCAGCCGCACCTACACATACACACGCATGCACGTCGTCATATGAGCGAAATATTCTCAAGCATGACGTTAAACCCAATTTGGGCTAGGGTCTTCAGTTGAAAGGCCTTCCTTGCTCCCGTCGTCCTTCTGGGGTAAAGCAGTGCGTGTAATATTGCTGGGCTTCTTCCTGAGAATAGGGCCACTCCACCTCCATCTTCTTCTGGTTAAGATGGTATTTATACTGTCATGCACATTGGTGACATGTCTTCAACGTACATCCCGCAGAAGCTGACACGATGTGTTACCACTGAAGTAAAGACCAACTCTCTCACCCAACTTTTGTGAACACAGGCAATCGATAATGAACTTTATTGTGTGGATACATATAAGCTCACCTTACACGTGCATCTGGTGCATATTGTTGAAGCTGCACGACACAAAGTTCTCCCAAAACAGCAAACAAAACCTGGCTAAATTTGTTGTTAAAACTATGAAACCTGGCCCAGATTATTTGCAGACCGTCGTGATATAGCTGAAATAATGTTAAGAACGACGTTAACCAAGAAACAAACAAAACAATGTTCTCAAAACAGCTTACGGTGCTTAATGTATTCCTTCACTGCCGCTCCTAGTCTGTCTCACAGTCCCCGAACCGCGTTACCTACCCTTCCGCCCAGCCTGTTACGACGTAAATTGTAATAAAAACGCAAATTGTAATAAACTTGACGTAAATTGTAATAAAAACGCAAATTGTAATAAACTTGACGTAAATTGTAATAAAAACGCAAATTGTAATAAACTTGAAAATTGTAATAAACTTGACGTAAATTGTAATAAACTTGACGTAAATTGTAATAAAAACGCAAATTGTAATAAACTTGACGTAAATTGTAATAAAAACGCAAATTGTAATAAACTTGACGTAAATTGTAATAAACTTGATGTAAATTGTAATAAAAACGCAAATTGTAATAAACTTGACGTAAATTGTAATAAACTTGATGTAAATTGTAAATAAAAAACGTAAATGTAATAAAAAAACGCAAATTGTATTTACGAAACTTGATTAAAACTGTTATTACAATTTACGTAAATGACGTAAATTGTAATATTACAATTTAATAAACTTGATGTCAGGTGTAATAAAGAAACGCAGTTTACAATTTGCTAAAAGTATTACAATTTGCGTTTTTATTACAATTTACGTCGTAACACAGCCCTTTCTGCGGTGATATAGACTAAATGAAGCAAGGCCAGATGTCCTCAGTTTCATGTCTAACTGGGGCTTCTCTTCAAGTTAAAAAGAATTATTTGTTTGTATCAAATTACATTCATTCAGAGACTAAGCTGGGGTACATGTACATGTACTGCTGTACATGTACTGCTTCAATGTGCTTCGCCGGGTGGCCCTCGAGGACCAAAATCTTTATGACTACTCTGTACTCAAGCTTATCCATGTTTGCCGTTTCAATAGGGGTACATGTGATAAGATGTCACGTGACGGGAAACGAGCGACGTGCATATAAATATTACGTTTGTGTGAAATAATATAAACCATTCTTCAACAATATACGGTCATTTGTATCACGCACATATCAGAAGTATTTTAGGCTCAAAACCTTTTGATAGCCCCTCGTGTGTATCGCTCCTGTCTTTCTCGATTGTCATAGCATGCGTTCCTGTTCGTTCATTTGTTGTTTCCACTGGCGTCAAATTCACTGGAGTTTCATTCAATGCAAATGGAGATTTTAACACAAAGCTCTCAGTTATTCCAAAACAGCGTACAAAACATAGCTGTGTATGTAAACTGTTGAACTAAATCAGCTGGAATCAGTGCAGAATGTTGTAAGTTGAGTATAATGTTGTGCACGACGATCACGTGGTTGTGAGAGTTCCGTTCCAGGTTGCACCTGTGGAGTTGAGGGAGCACGTGCAGCTTGAGGAGAAAGGGGATTTGAACTGGACCAGGAGCACGAAGTAAGTGATGAGCATGCCAATCATCTGAAATAAACAATGATTGATGATCAGGAAGGTGTTGGAGGGACACGTACATGGTCTTTTAGAGGGAATGACATCGTCAATGCAATGATTATCCAACTTTCATACTGGTGACATATGTTTTTTTATGCGCTATGTTTACTATTGGAGTCTTGTGAGTATTTCAAAAAAATCTTCGCGTTTCAGTTTAACTTAATGTGTCGTGTAAGCCCAGGTGAAAAGATGTTTGGCGAATCTTCATCACACGAAAATAGTGCTTACAAGCAAATGATGATACGGGCTTTTTCTGAGTGAGTGAGTGAGTGAGCGAGTGTGGTTTTACGCCGCTTTTAGTAATATTCCAGCAAAATTCCAGCGGGGAATGCCACATTGGACTCATGTGGGCATTCGAACCCGGAACTTCGGCGTGACGAGCGAACGATTTAACCACAAGGCTACCGCCCCGCCACCGTGCTTTCAGCGATAGTAAATGGGAAATGCATGCATTGTAAATGTGTGGGATATGTGGTTTGCAGGGCGTCATTTAAAAATATGGGCATCAAGTGTATATTCCAAGATGACAGTAACTTCTGAGTATATTTTATGAATGAGAGACATGAAGCTACAACTGATTCGCAGACCGGTGCTTGGACTGGCCCATGTGAGGGGCGGTGGAGTAGCCCAGTGGTTAAAGCGTTGGCGCGTCATGCTGTACAGCCGGGTTTGATTCCCTACATGGGTAAAATGTAATACCCCCAGCCGTGATATTGCTTGAATATTGCCAAAAGCGGCATAAAACCATACTCACTAACTCAATGGCTAATGTAGCTGTCCATACAAAGCCCTGAGACATTGATCTTCATAAAGATAGGGATCACACGATACCAAGGCACCCGCTGTTTGAGTTGGCGCATGATGAAATCTGGAACGGTGTGAGTGAGAGACGCCATCTGTGTCAACAAAACGTTGACACAGACGTCCTCCTCTTTCGGCGCGAGTGTTCTTATGACGGATTAATGTCCTGAATGTTGATAACAAGATGATGATAGATTCAAATGCACTTTGTTGACTATGAATCTGAAAGGCAATGTCCGTTCTAATTCATTCCCACAATGTTGTGAGTGTAGGATTTTACGCTGCTTGTTGCAATATTCCTGCAATATTCCTGCAATATTACGGCTGCGGACATCTGGAATCTGGTTACAGCCCACAAATTCGGATAACCGAAATTGTCATCACAGGAATCTGTCTATTACGGACTTGGCCAGAGTCCGACTCGTTTGTCCGGATTGTAAAGCATTTCGGATTAGACACCTTCGTCCGTTGCCGCAGACACTGCCACGATGATTTACCGTATATTACCGTAGATAAGCCGTACTGATTGTATATTTATATTTTGATCCTGCCTTATATTGAGATTAACTGAAGACAGGAAAGGCATACATGCAGTTTAAGTACCACTGAGCGCCAGGGGTATAGTTCTACTGTGTATCTCCGTTATGTGATCGTTATACTAAATTGCTTCGATCGACTTCTCTACTCCTGTCATCAAGCGTTTATTTGAGGCCTGTTCTTCTACGTCAACAATTACATAAGAACAACAACATTCCCGAAGTGCCCCGTCTATGTAGACGATGTTGCAATCGCCAAGACGATGTTAAATTTTATTATACACGTTCAGTATTGCGGCAATGGAATCTGATATACAAACCCACAACAAAAATACTACCTTATGAAACTAGAATTTCTAGCAGCCAGAATCTCTGACATTACTATAACTGACAAATATTGCCTGTTTGTCATATTTCGTTGGCGGAGGTCTGGGTTGGTGCCAAGGGGATGAAAACAGGTTCCCTGTGCCGTACCACAACTGCAGTTGTAGAACGAGCGCCGGGTCAGTGTAACAGCGAATGTAGTATCTGTTACAGTGAGATGCTGGGTTTGTGTTTGAATGGAAACGAAGAGTGAATGAGTGAGTTAACATTTAAAGTCACATAGGCAATATTTTAGCCATATTGTGACAACCAAAGCTATCTATTTATAAAGACCAGCTTAGATACAATAAATACCTGTCAATGAAATACAGTAAAATCACTAGACTATCAAAGAATATCCCTAAAACTAGGGGTTCTCGAGAATTTAGTCACTTCAGTGAAGCTAACCGCGACAAAATTTACTATTTCAATAATGAAACGAAATGCATTGTCCATTGTACGCTACTACTGTATTATAAGCATGTGTTAATTCATTCTTAATCTTTATGCATTAATATAAATGTGCAATGAATCATAATTAGTGTGAATCTGGGATCGAACATACGATCATAGGATTCTGGTACGCACAAGGGACATAACTCTTACGCGTGTACTGCGGTTCTTATGACGATTGAGCCTCCCGTGTTCCTTCACTAAATCTGAAGTCGACTATACACGACTGCAGCAGACAGAGGTTGTGATGACCTGAACCAGAATAGCTCTCTGATGGTTGTGTGTGGTATCTATAACTCGGTTCGACAGATGCAGGTCTGTCTCGCACATCTGCATCCCAAACGCCTTTCGAAGACACACCCTCATCTTCAATAAATACTTTCTGTCTTAAAATATTCAACGCGCTGTCACTTGTTATATTTTCAAAGGTAACCTTGAAAAGGTGCAAACAAACATACATAAATAATATATGTATTGACGGTTTCTCATCTCGTCCGGCTTTTATATTTGCACCAATAACAACTGGGCGACTATGGCAGTACCACAGATCGCGATTATATCAAGGCCAGTGTTTATTCAGAATTGATATTCAGTTGTCGTGGATGTAAACCGGCGATAATTGGTTTAAGCAATGTTAGATTCAGATAGATTACAGACAGACTATATTAGCGCAAGCCGTAATTGGCCTCTGGCCGTAGTATATACATGTAGTTATTAGTAATAATTGTGTAAAGGACATTCAAGGTTAACTTTAGAGACAACTACTTGACGAGAATGTAATTTAACAATTATAATGACTGTTGTTTCTTACCTTCGGCGCTTCACAATTTGGCTAAGTTTCTTTGTGTGGGTATACTTTCACATTGATATAATTGTATATATACACTGAATGTCTTGCAGTAAGTGCTCATCTATTCTTCTAAATTTAGTTTGAACGATTGTTAAAACGATACTTTCCAGGCCATATTCACTTTATGATATTTGTACGCGAATTAGAAACTGTTACATATTGGTACCAGGTAGACTAACATCTAGTCTCTGAAATGAACATAATCTGCAGGAAAACGACTCTTGAATTAAATCATAAAGTATATATTAATGACTTTTCATAAATCTAGACTTGCCATCGCCACATATTCTAGACTTACATGAGCTTTCCTGGATACATTTGTTTAAAGGTCTGTCCTACCAGGTTGTCGTTATAGATAAAGAACCCGACATTTACACTAAAGGGAGATAACCAGAATGAGTGAGTTGAGTTTTACGCCGCACTCAGCAATATTCCAGCTTTATGGTGGCGGTCTGTAAATAATCGAGTCTGGACCAAACAATCCAGTGATAAACAGCATGAGCATCGACCTGCGCAATTGGGAACCGATGACATGTGTCAACCAAGTCAGCGAGCCTGACCACCCGATCCCATTAGTCGCCTCTTACGACAAGGGAGATAACCAGACATGACCAAAAGCCATTTTCAAAAATAGATCATTTATGCAACAATACAAATTGCTCGAAATGTTGCCTGCATTAACAGACATGTCCAAGGACTACCTTAAACTTATACTGCACTATATTCAATTGAATGATTAACGGGAATCGAGTTACTAACTCTTCCTTCTACACATAAATTATTATTACTCGGCCAATGCCCTCATTATAGTTGGTGATAAAGCGTTGGCTCAGACAACCCAGTGATCGAACATCATGAGCATCATTCTAAGCAATTGAGATGGCGTACATAACATTTGTCAAGCCAAGTCAGCGAGCCTGTCCACCCCAAGTGTCGCCTCTTACGACAAGGAGATAACCAGACATGACAAAAAGCCATTTTCAAAAATAATTTTTAAACAATGCAAATTACTCGAAGTCATTGCCTACATTAAATTATGTCCAAGGATTACCTTGAACCAATGTCCCACTGATCAGTTGAATGATTAACAAATGTGAGTCGAGTTTAGCTAACTCTTCCTTATACACATAAATTATTATTACTCGGCCAATGCCCTCATAATAAATTGTTGTACGATAAGAGTCATGGACCAGACAAACCCAGTGATCAACATCATGAGCATCTTGTCTAATTACAATTGAGATACGCGTACGATAACATTTGTCAACCAAGTCAGCGAGCCTGACCAATTGCGATCCTGTTAGTCGCCTCTTACAAATATGAGTTACTGAAGACCAATTCTAACCCGGAACTTGCTATAGGTCATGTCGTGACACTTAATATGAGACAAACAAAGCAATACATACAAATAATCGAGACGTCAAATTTAGCATTTTTCCATCAATATTACGAATATATTATATGTATTTATTTTTTTAAATAGTTTTCCACTGAAGCATAATACAACGGTACATGTTTGGGTCATCATCTGAATGGTACGACAGCCCATAGAGACCATAACGCTGGAAAACGACCCATATCTAATATATGGTCAAATAATATATTTTTATATTCTACAGATAGAAGCGGCAAGACCCTTTCCACATTCATAGAAAATCTCTGCCAAAGGCAGAGTCGATTGTACAATTGTGACTATATCATGAGCAGATAGTTGTTTCAGCAGTATTACAGCTGTATGATGTTGTTTGTAAACAAATCGGGTCTGAACCACACAATCCAGTGATTGTCACCATGCGATACGATGACAAAGCATGTGTGTATGAATCGCAAGGAAAGCCGGTGTTCATTCGGACACTTTTCCCGTTCTTAACATGTTATGATTAGTTATGTTTGTTGGTGTTTCAGTGATGTTTTGTTGTTGTGAGAGTGTTTCAGTGATGTTTTGTTGTTGTTTTCAGTGTGTTGTTGTGAGAGTGTCTCAGTGTTGTTTTGTTGTTGTGAGAGTGTTTCAGTGGTTTTGTTGTTGTGAGAGTGTCGGGTCAGATGCAATGTTTTGTTGTTGTGAGAGGGTTTCTATGAGGGTTTCATGCCGTGACAGTGATGAACGGGTCATGTGGCTACAGAACAACATTGAATATGTGACAAATAAATCAATACATACAAATAATCGAGACGTCACATTTAGCATTATTCCGCCAATATTACGAATATATTATATATATTTAATGTCAAATTCATTGCTGGGTTCCTTATTCGGTATGATAACTCAAAAGATTTGACCTCGACTTCTCAAATTAAAAATGTCCGCCGTGTGTGTTACACCTGAAACAATAACGACACTCAGTATTGATGATTGATTTCCAAACATGCTCAGGGCCGAAATTCCTAAGTCAGTGTACGTCTTTATAGTTTTTACTTATAATCCTAGCATAAATAATCTATTATTATTGTTTTGCGCACCTTTGAATTTCTTTAAAATTATTAGTAAATCTAGGTTCTTTCAATGAATTTGTGAAATGACTATTATGTATAGGCCTTTTATATATTGCCTGAATGAAACGTATTTACACGTACCCGCCTACAACGAAAGGGCTTGTGAAAACAACGACCTAGATTTGTATGTCTCGCATCCGAGAAAATCCCAACGATAACATGAATGAATTGGAATGAATCTGTTCAATGCTACAACAAATGAAAGAAAAAAATTCAAACATCATAAATTACAAGTGACACACGTTCAATAATAGCCAGCAGTTACCTTGTTCGTGAAATGTATATATCGATAGCCACTTAAGGGAGCAATACGCCATCCACCTGTTGCTTATATACGTTCAATAGTAACAGGCAGTTACCTTCATAACACACAGACACTGGATCCGAGTCAATCTCAGTGCTTGTACTGCTGGGATACCTTATCGATATTTCCAAATAGCGGCATAAATAAGGCGGAAATACTTCCAATCTTAACTCTCTCACTCACTCACTCCTACATGTATTAGGGTAGTGATCTTTATTATTTGTAAAACGATTATCTGTACCCGCATGGATACCATATACTTACAGTAAGGATGGCCTACATATATCAACATGGATACCATATACTTACAGTAAGGATGACCTACATATATCAACATGGATACCATATACTTACAGTAAGGATGGCCTACATATATCCACATGGATACCATATACTTACAGTAAGGATGGCCTACATATATCCACATGGATACCATATACTTACAGTAAGGATGGCCTACATATATCAACATGGATACCATATACTCACAGTAAGGATGGCCTACATATATTCACATCGATACCATATACCTACAGTAAGGATGACCTACATATATCAACATGGATACCATATACTTACAGTTAGGATGACCTACATATATCAACATGGATACCATATACTTACAGTAAGGATGGCCTACATATATCCACATGGATACCATATACTTACAGTAAGGATGACCTACATATATCCACATGGATACCATATACTTACAGTAAGGATGACCTACATATATCCACATGGATACCATATACTCACAGTAAGGATGACCTACATATATCAACATGGATACCATATACTTACAGTAAGGATGACCTACATATATCCACATGGATACCATATACTTACAGTAAGGATGACCTACATATATCAACATGGATACCTTATACTTACAGTAAGGATGACCTACATATATCCACATGGATGCTTTATACTTACAGTAAGGATGACCTACATATATCAACATGGATACCTTATACTTACAGTAAGGATGACCTACATATATCAACATGGATACCTTATATACTTACAGTAAGGATGACCTACATATATCAACATGGATGCTTTATACTTACAGTAAGGATGACCTACATATATCAACATGGATACCATATACTTACAGTAAGGATGGCCTACATATATCCACATGGATACCATATACCTACAGTAAGGATGACCTACATATATCAACATGGATACCATATACTTACAGTAAGGATGACCTACATATATTCACATGGATACCATATACTTACAGTAAGGATGACCTACATATATCCACATGGATACCATATACTTACAGTAAGGATGACCTACATATATCAACATGGATACCATATACTTACAGTAAGGATGACCTACATATATCCACATGGATACCATATACTTACAGTAAGGATGACCTACATATATCCACATGGATACCATATACTTACAGTAAGGATGACCTACATATATCCACATGGATACCATATACTTACAGTAAGGATGACCTACATATATCCACATGGATGCTTTATACTTACAGTAAGGATGGCCTACATATATCAACATGGATACCATATACTCACAGTAAGGATGGCCTACATATATCAACATGGATACCATATACTTACAGTAAGGATGGCCTACATATATCAACATGGATACCATATACTTACAGTAAGGATGGCCTACATATATCAACATGGATACCATATACTCACAGTAAGGATGGCCTACATATATCAACATGGATACCATATACTTACAGTAAGGTTGACCTACATATATCAACATGGATACCATATACTTACAGTAAGGATGGCCTACATATATCAACATGGATACCATATACTTACAGTAAGGATGGCCTACATATATCAACATGGATACCATATACTTTACAGTAAGGATGGCCTACATATATCCACATGGATACCATGTACTTACAGTAAGGATGGCCTACATATATTCACATCGATACCATATACCTACAGTAAGGATGGCCTACATATATCAACATGGATACCATATACTTACAGTAAGGATGGCCTACATATATCAACATGGATACCATATACTTACAGTAAGGATGGCCTACATATATCAACATAGATATCATATACTTACAGTAAGGATGGCCTACATATATCAACATGGATACCATATACTTACAGTAAGGATGACCTACATATATCCACATGGATACCATATACTCACAGTAAGGATGGCCTACATATATCCACATGGATACCATATAGTCACAGTAAGGATGGCTTACATATATCAACATGGATACCATATACTTACAGTAAGGATGACCTACATATATCAACATGGATACCATATACTCACAGTAAGGATGGCCTACATATATCAACATGGATACCATATACTCACAGTAAGGATGGCCTACATATATCAACATGGATACCATATACTTACAGTAAGGATGACCTACATATATCAACATGGATACCATATACTAACAGTAAGGATGGCCTACATATATCAACATGGATAGCATATACTTACAGTAAGGATGACCTACATACATCAACATGGATACCATATACTTACAGTAAGGATGGCCTACATATATCCACATGGATACCATATACTTACAGTAAGGATGACAAACATATATCAACATGGATACCATATACTTACAGTAAGGATGGTCTACATATATCAACATGGATAGCATATACTTACAGTAAGGATGACCTACATATATCAACATGGATACCATATACTTACAGTAAGGATGGTCTACATATATCAACATGGATACCATATACTTACAGTAAGGATGACATACATATATCAACATGGATACCATATACTCACAGTAAGGATGGCCTACATATATCCACATGGATACCATATACTTACAGTAAGGATGACCTACATATATCAACATGGATACCATATACTTACAGTAAGGATGACCTACATATATCAACATGGATACCATATACTTACAGTAAGGATGGCCTACATATATCAACATGGATACCATATACTTACAGTAAGGATGACCTACATATATCAACATGGATACCATATACTTACAGTAACGATGGCCTACATATATTCACATCGATACCATATACCTACAGTAAGGATGACCTACATACATCAACATGGATACCATACACTTACAGTAAGGATGGCCTACATATATCAACATGGATACCATATACCTACAGTAAGGATGGTCTACATATATCAACATGGATACCATATACTTACAGTAAGGATGACCTACATATATCAACATGGATACCATATACTCACAGTAAGGATGGCCTACATATATCCACATGGATACCATATACTTACAGTAAGGATGACCTACATATATCAACATGGATACCATATACTTACAGTAAGGATGGCCTACATATATCAACATGGATACCATATACTTACAGTAAGGATGACCTACATATATCAACATGGATACCATATACTCACAGTAAGGATGGCCTACATATATCCACATGGATACCATATACCTACAGTAAGGATGACCTACATACATCAACATGGATACCATATACTAACAGTAAGGTTGACCTACATATATCAACATGGATACCATATACCTACAGTAAGGATGACCTACATACATCAACATGGATACCATATACTTACAGTAAGGATGGCCTACATATATCAACATGGATACCATATACTTACAGTAAGGATGGCCTACATATATCAACATGGATACCATATACTTACAGTAAGGATGACCTACATATATCAACATGTATACCATATACTTACAGTAAGGATGGCCTACATATATTCACATCGATACCATATACCTACAGTAAGGATGGCTACATATATCCACATGGATACCATATACTTACAGTAAGGATGGCCTACATATATCAACATGGATACCATATACTTACAGTAAGGATGGCCTACATATATCAACATGGATATCATATACTTACAGTAAGGATGGCCTTCATATATCAACATGGATACCTTATACTTACAGTAAGGATGACCTACATATATCAACATGGATGTACCATATACTTACAGTAAGGATGGTCTACATATATCCACATGGATACCATGTACTTACAGTAAGGATGGCCTACATATATCAACATGGATACCTTATACTTACAGTAAGGATGACCTACATATATCCACATGGATGCATTATACTCACAGTAAGGTTGACCTACGTATATCAACATGGATACCATCTACTTACTGTAAGGTTGACCTACATATATCAACATGGATACCTTATACCAACAGTAAGGACGACCTACATATATCAACATGGATGCCATATACTTACAGTAAGGTTGACCTACATATATCAACGTGGGTACCATATACTTACAGTAAGGGATGGCTTACATATATCCACTTGGATACTACTATATACTCATAGTAAGGATAACCTACATATATCAACATGGATACAATATACTCACAGTAACGCTTGCCTACATATATTAACATGGATACCTTATACTTACAGTAAGGTTGACCTACATATATCAACGTGGATACCATATACTTACAGTAAGGATGGCTTTACATATATCCACTTGGATACCATATACTCATAGTAAGGATGGCTTACATATATCCACGTGGATACCATATACTTACAGTAAGGATGACCTACATATATCCACATGGATGCTTTATACTTACAGTAAGCATGGCCTACATATATCAACATGGATACCATATACTCACAGTAAGGATGACCTACATATATCAACATGGATACCATATACTCACAGTAAGGATGGCCTACATATATCAACATGGATATCATATACTTACAGTAAGGATGGCCTTCATATATCAACATGGATACCTTATACTTACAGTAAGGATGACCTACATATATCAACATGGATACCATATACTTACAGTAAGGATGGTCTACATATATCCACATGGATACCATGTACTTACAGTAAGGATGGCCTACATATATATCAACATGGATACCTTATACTTACAGTAAGGATGACCTACATATATCCACATGGATGCATTATACTCACAGTAAGGTTGACCTACGTATATCAACATGGATACCATCTACTTACTGTAAGGTTGACCTACATATATCAACATGGATACCTTATATACCAACAGTAAGGACGACCTACATATATCAACATGGATGCCATATACTTACAGTAAGGTTGACCTACATATATCAACGTGGGTACCATATACTTACAGTAAGGATGAAGCTTACATATATCCACTTGGATACTATATACTCATAGTAAGGATAACCTACATATATCAACATGGATACAATATACTCACAGTAACGCTTGCCTACATATATTAACATGGATACCTTATACTTACAGTAAGGTTGACCTACATATATCAACGTGGATACCATATACTTACAGTAAGGATGGCTTACATATATCCACTTGGATACCATATACTCATAGTAAGGATGGCTTACATATATCCACATGGATACCATATACTTACAGTAACGATGACCTACATATATCCACATGGATGCTTTATACTCACAGTAAGGATGGCCTACATATATCCACATGGATACCATATACTCACAGTAAGGATGACCTACATATATCCACATGGATGCTTTATACTTACAGTAAGGATGGCCTACATATATCCACATAGATACCATATACTTACAATAAGGAGTGCCTACATGAATCCCACATGGATGCTTTATACTTACAGTAAGGATGGCCTACATATATCAACATGGATACCATATACTTACAGTAAGGATGACCTACATATATCCACATGGATACCATATACTTACAGTAAGGATGACCTACATATATCAACATGGATACCATATACTTACAGTAAGGATGACCTACATATATCCACATGGATACCATATACTTACAGTTAGGATGGCCTACATATATCAACATGGATACCATATACTTACAGTAAGGATGGCCTACATATATCAACATGGATACCATATACTTACAGTAAGGTTGACCTACATATATCAACATGGATACCATATACTTACAGTAAGGTTGACCTACATATATCAACATGGATACCATATACTTACAGTAAGGATGGCCTACATATATCAACATGGATACCATATACTTACAGTAAGGATGGCCTACATATATCAACATGGATACCATATACTTACAGTAAGGATGGCCTACATATATCCACATGGATACCATGTACTTTACAGTAAGGATGGCCTACATATATTCACATCGATACCATATACCTACAGTAAGGATGGCCTACATATATCAACATGGATACCATATACTTACAGTAAGGATGGCCTACATATATCAACATGGATACCATATACTTACAGTAAGGATGGCCTACATATATCAACATCGATATCATATACTTACAGTAAGGATGGCCTACATATATCAACATGGATACCATATACTTACAGTAAGGATGACCTACATATATCAACATGGATACCATATACTCACAGTAAGGATGGCCTACATATATCCACATGGATACCATATATAGTTACAGTAAGGATGGCCTACATATATCAACATGGATACCATATACTTACAGTAAGGATGACCTACATATATCAACATGGATACCATATACTCACAGTAAGGATGGCCTACATATATCAACATGGATACCATATACTTACAGTAAGGATGGCCTACATATATCCACATGGATACCATATACTTACAGTAAGGATGACCTACATATATCAACATGGATACCATATACTAACAGTAAGGATGGCCTACATATATCAACATGGATAGCATATACTTACAGTAAGGATGACCTACATACATCAACATGGATGCCATATACTTACAGTAAGGATGGCCTACATATATCCACATGGATACCATATACTTACAGTAAGGATGACAAACATATATCAACATGGATACCATATACTTACAGTAAGGATGGTCTACATATATCAACATGGATAGCATATACTTACAGTAAGGATGACCTACATATATCAACATGGATACCATATACTTACAGTAAGGATGGTCTACATATATCAACATGGATACCATATACTTACAGTAAGGATGACCTACATATATCAACATGGATACCATATACTCACAGTAAGGATGGCCTACATATATCCACATGGATACCATATACTTACAGTAAGGATGACCTACATATATCAACATGGATACCATATACTTACAGTAACGATGACCTACATATATCAACATGGATACCATATACTTACAGTAAGGATGGCCTACATATATCAACATGGATACCATATACTTACAGTAAGGATGGCCTACATATATTCACATGGATACCATATACTTACAGTAAGGATGGCCTACATATATCAACATGGATATCATATACTTACAGTAAGGATGGCCTACATATATCAACATGGATACCTTATACTTACAGTAAGGATGACCTAAATATATATACATGGATACCATATACTTACAGTAAGGATGGTCTACATATATCCACATGGATACCATGTACTTACAGTAAGGATGGCCTACATATATCAACATGGATACCTTATACTTACAGTAAGGATGACCTACATATATCCACATGGATGCATTATATACTCACAGTAAGGTTGACCTACGTATATCAACATGGATACCATCTACTTACAGTAAGGTTGACCTACATATATCAACATGGATACCTTATACTAACAGTAAGGACGACCTACATATATCAACATGGATGCCATATACTTACAGTAAGGTTGACCTACATATATCAACGTGGGTACCATATACTTACAGTAAGGATGGCTTACATATATCCACTTGGATACTATATACTCATAGTAAGGATAACCTACATATATCAACATGGATACAATATACTCACAGTAACGCTTGCCTACATATATTAACATGGATACCTTATACTTACAGTAAGGTTGACCTACATATATCAACGTGGATACCATATACTTACAGTAAGGATGGCTTACATATATCCACTTGGATACCATATACTCATAGTAAGGATGGCTTACATATATCCACGTGGATACCATATACTTACAGTAAGGATGACCTACATATATCCACATGGATGCTTTATACTTACAGTAAGGATGACCTACATATATCAACATGGATACCATATACTCACAGTAAGGATGACCTACATATATCAACATGGATGCTTTATACTTACAGTAAGGATGACCTTCATATATCCACATGGATACCATATACTTACAATAAGGAGTGCCTACATATATCCACATGGATGCTTTATACTTACAGTAAGGATGGCCTACATATATCAACATGGATACCATATACTCACAGTAAGGATGGCCTACATATATCAACATGGATACCATATACTCACAGTAAGGATGGCCTACATATATCCACATGGATACCATATACTTACAGTAAGGATGACCTACATATATCCAACATGGATACCATTATATACTTACAGTAAGGATGGCCTACATATATCCACATGGATACCATATACTTACAGTAAGGATGGCCTACATATATCAACATGGATACCATATACTCACAGTAAGGATGGCCTACATATATCCACATGGATACCATATACTTACAGTAAGGATGGCCTACATATATTCACATCGATACCATATACCTACAGTAAGGATGACCTACATATATCAACATGGATACCATATACTTACAGTTAGGATGGCCTACATATATCAACATGGATACCATATACTTACAGTAAGGATGGCCTACATATATCAACATGGATACCATATACTTACAGTAAGGATGACCTACATATATCAACATGTATACCATATACTTACAGTAAGGATGGCCTACATATATCCACATCGATACCATATACCTACAGTAAGGATGGCCTACATATATCCACATGGATACCATATACTTACAGTAAGGTCGGCCTACATATATCAACATGGATACCATATACTTACAGTAAGGATGGCCTACATATATCAACATGGATATCATATACTTACAGTAAGGATGGCCTACATATATCAACATGGATACCTTATACTTACAGTAAGGATGACCTACATATATCAACATGGATACCATATACTTACAGTAAGGATGGTCTACATATATCAACATGGATACCATGTACTTACAGTAAGGATGACCTACATATATCAACATGGATACCATATACTTTCACAGTAAGGATGACCTACATATATCCACATGGATGCCTTATACTCACATTAAGGTTGACCTACATATATCAACATGGATACCATATACTTACAGTAAGGATGACCTACATATATCAACATGGATACCATATACTCACAGTAAGGATGACCTACATATATCAACATGGATACCATATACTTACAGTAAGGATGACCTACATATATCAACATGGATACCTTATACTTACAGTAAGGATGGCCTACATATATCAACATGGATACCATATACTCACAGTAAGGAAGACCTACATATATCAACATGGATACCGTATACTCACAGTAAGGATGACCTACATATATCCACTTGGATACCGTATACTCACAGTAAGGATGACCTACATATATCCACATGGATACCTTATACTTACAGTAAGGATGGCCTACATATATCAACATGGATACCATATACTTACAGTAAGGATGACCTACATATATCAACATGGATACCGTATACTCACAGTAAGGATGGCCTACATATATCCACATGGATACCATATACTTACAGTAAGGATGACCTACATATATCAACATGGATACCGTATACTCACAGTAAGGATGACCTACATATATCCACTTGGATACCGTATACTTATAGTAAGCATGACCTACATATATCAACATGAGACCATATACTTACAGTAAGGATGACCTACATATATCCACATGGATACCGTATACTCACAGTAAGGATGACCTACATATATCCACATGGATACCGTATACTCACAGTAAGGATGACCTACATATATCCACTTGGATACCGTATACTTATAGTAAGCATGACCTACATATATCAACATGAGACCATATACTTACAGTAAGGATGACCTACATATATCAACATGATACCATATACTTACAGTAAGGATGACCTACATATATCAACATTGATACCGTTTACTTACAGTAAGGATGACAAACATATATCAACATGGATACAATATACTTACAGTAAGGATAGCGGGTCTGTTAATGACAAACATCTTCAGAGCTGAGAGCCCGATATCGTAGCCAGTCAACCGGTTCAGAAACATAGTCAACTGGAAGAATAAAGGCTCTTATAAAAATGAATTTCACATCAATATATAACACCAACGTCACAGAATAACCAGCCTCGATTATCCGGTGCAACAGATTCCATTGGTAGTTAAAGGCAAACTAGCCGTGATGATTAGGAAAGGATCATTTGTGAAGATAGAAGGTTTTCGCGAAAGAATTACTAAACGGTGTGGTCTTGAACAAAGTCGTAATCATTGTCTTTTGAATGGAAAGAAACGCATATATTTTCAAGATATAACATTGTTCGATAATGACATGGTTTATGAATAAAAACTTTTAATATTTCGTAAATGCGAAGCGTAGTCTTTTATAAAAAAAATAAATTGCTTTCTCCGTCAGAGGTATTACGTCACGAACAACGGATAACGTCATATCCAACTTCACACATGAACAATGGATGAAGTGATGTTCAGATATCTACAACAATGAGTTGGGATTAAAACATGTTTCTTTGAAAACATTTAAACAATTGGCGTTAACTATCCATTCAATATGAGGCAAAAATTATACTGTTCTGTGAGAACTACTTTAAAAATCACCTAAAATCCCTCTGCTTAAAAGCAAGACAAAATACTTATGTTTACCTCCAAGGGTCGATCTTTGAGAAAATCCGCCTTGATGTTGTAGATTATGGAAAGGGGGGCATGAGCCTGTAAAACAATCAGATCGTTTGAATCAAAAATTGATTTCAAGAGACCATTACTTTATTACTTAGTGTTTGAGAAATGTGTAATCTCTGTGAATAAAATGCCATTGACAAACATTGTCTGTCTGAAACAGGCTTCAGGGGTTGCACAGTGGTGTACCCTTATGGAGAGTTGCTGTCCTGACACGAGGTAAGGAACTACTGGAAACCAAGACCGTTTGTTTCAGCACCACGTGTCAGCTTCTAAAGCCCACATCGTGGTGATTGATTTTGTGAAACGTTGTAATATAACTGAAATATTGTATTAGTGCCTTTACACACAATTCCCTCACTCACCCATTTGTTGCAACAACATACTCAAGTCAGTTGAAGTCACATACGACAACAGCATCAACTACAAAGACTGCTTTCTCATTAACACACAGAAAACAATACGAAATCACTGGCATCAGACATCGCAATGAAACCACGTGAACACCTCCTACTTCCTTATCAGCCAATCAGGAACAGCAATACATGTATATATATGCCAAATAGTTTGCTTGCTTCGTTAGCCAATCAAATGCCAAAGAATCATTTTATATATTTCACTACTATTTGCATTAAATTGTAGTACGTGCATTAACTTGGTAAGACATCAAACTAGTTACTATAAACACACCGTGAAAATTAAACTGTTTTACATATATCTATAAACGTTTACCGGCAAAAGAAGTTTGGTTACTTAATAATAAAATATCGAAAATGTGTGCATTTGGAACCTATCAATAATTATTGGTATGTTTTCTCTAATTGGCCTGAATATTCGCAAGCAATAACATGTAAAACAACCTGTCTAATAAGGACTATGTAGTTCGTATTGCTATCCACTTCCAGTTACGTTTAAACATGGACGGTGGGGTGGCCTAATAGTTAAAACGTTCACTCGTCCTGTCGAAGACCTGGGTTTGATTCCCCACATGGTACAATGTGTGAAGCCCATTTCTGATGTCCCCGGACGTGATATTGATGCATCATTGTTCACTCACTCACTCACTCACTTTAAATACATAGTGATATATCTGGGTACCCGTGATGCGGGAAGACTATGATCGGTTTATTTCGCTGTCCCCAATCTCCGTTGATATTACGGTTAGAATCGGTCCCTAGTAAGCAGTGTTTGTGGTCAACTCAAATATTGAGTGTTCACTCTCTATGATGTAGCTAACCGTTGTCACCATAGCCTGATTACGTGTGATGCTCATACTTTCACCCACTGGTTTGTTTGGTCCTAAATACGAGTCGCTGTAAGACAGATTTGACTGTTGTGATAGCGGCGTCAAACAAGAATAAAACACTCGCCCATTCGAGGGCAGCTGTGTGAGTGAGGTATACCGCCGCCCGTATACATTATTCCAGGTCTACCACGGCGTGTGGTTGTATGTGGTTGGAGAGACCGACGTCTCAGACGTGATCCACTTTGGTCAAACCCACCATCATGAGTATGGTACAGTGAAACCTTGTCAAATAACCAGGAAGAACCGGGATTCGAACCCATCATCATTGTTTCTGGTACGTCGCATACAACACCGAGATGTGGTATAGGGTTCCCCGTGCTCTCACCACCAATACACACGCTGTTCTGCATGTCTACCTAGTTTCTACAGTCATGTAATCAACAAAATGGACAAAGTGCTCCATCACTGACGATCCAACATACATATTAACAACCGGAAGCCAAGACCCACCCAAATGACGCCAGCAATAAAGCCAGCAAGCAAGCAATAAACAGAGTGAGAAAGCTTTCTAGTAACCCACAACCTCAGTTATACGAGCTGACCTTTACGCGCTTTCATATGCGATAATCTTGAAACAGTTCATAAAGATGTTGTAAAACAAAATGAAACATTGCGAATCCCATTACAGAGGCATACAGGAAATGTGCTTCTACATTCGTTTCTTTAAAGAACTCCCCAAGGAATAATGGACTGCGATCATGAACATTTGTTTTTAGCGTAATGGAGCTTTACGGAAGGGTAATTATGCCCATAACGTTTACATCTGTGATATCATATAGAGTTGTTTCCATTTTCAGTTTCATTCTGTTTTGCTAGCGACAGCTGGTCATTGGTTGACAGGCCGTCGGGGCACGGTGACATACCCAGGTGTCATGGGCGGTCCAGTCGTCACATATTGATGTGCAACAAACGCATGATCGTGGGTTCGAATCCAGCTCCGTCTTGATTATGTTTGCTGGTTTTTCAGTACCATACCCGAACTTACATCAAAAGGTAAATACAGCCCAAGACACGGAGTGAGTGAGTGAGTTTGGTTTTACGCCACTTTTAGCAATATTCCAGCAATATCACGGGGGGGAACGCCAGAAATGGGCTTAACACATTCCCAAGACACGGACCATTTTGGCCTTTCCTCTCGCTCACCCACTGAAAGATAATGAACCAGGTCACACATGGTAATCCTAGTGGCAAATGTATCAATTTATCATACGAGTAGGAAAGTACCTACCAAAGCCAGATGAGATGATGGTGTCAAATTAAAGAGCAAAACATAAGCTACCCAAAGGTAACAACAAACATGTTACTAGTATTCGTAAGGAGGGGACAATGGCCATACATACATAATATACATCTCATATCGTACTAATCCCGCTAATGCGTGACAATTAAAGATGATAGAACATTACCAACATAGTTCATCGTCATCAAAATCTTTATTACGTATGAAAGCCACAGGCCCATATACATATTAATATACATCGAAACCGCGACCTTCCGCTCTCCGGGCGGACGCTCTAACCACTACACCACGGAGGCGGTCTTAATATACATATTCGAAACAGGTATGAAAACAGGAAACAATTTCTTAAAAGATTTAGCATTTACCTGTCTACCTGAGTAGATTTTCTTACATCCCCAGTGAAAAATATCAGTAACAATATAATTTTAATACCTATTTCTATTTTTCTAATTTTTCTCCTATTTTGTATGCATAATAGATAAAACGAGCTAGATTATTTATTTCTAAACGATATCATATTTACTTGCAAATTCTTAGGCAAAAATCTATCCCGAAGTTCTTTATAAGCTGGACATTTCAACAAAAAGTGATATTCATCTTCTAAATCTACTTTACATGCAGGACAATTTCTTTGAGATACATCAATATTCTGCCACCTACCTACGTTATTCTTTAAACGTAAGACACCAGCTCGGAATTTGACCAATACTTTACGGAATGTATATTCCAAAGTTGAAGACAGATACCCATCAGGCTCAAGAGTTACACATATCAAAAATATCAAAACAATGTATGACGAAAATATTCAGTTTAACTGTTAGAGAATAAACTCTACAGGCAACAAATTTCCCACTGAATTTAGAAATCAAGCTGCTGAGCTGTGAGGACAGCGATGAGCGTGCAAGGCTCAATGGTGGACTTGTCGTACGTGTGAGTGAGTTAAGTGTTACGCCGCTTTTAGCATTATTCCAGCAATATCACTGCGTGAGACACAAGAAATGGGCTTCACACATTGTACCCATGTGGGGAATCGAACCCGGGTCTTCGGCGTGACGAGCGAACACTTTAACCACTAGGCTACCCATACCGTCCCACATGTTTTACTACAAGTGGCAGTATATAATCGAGTCTGAACACAAACCAGTGATTGATATTATGGAGCCAGGATGGTGGCCGTCGGGAACCATGATTGGCAATGGATCAAGTCATTGATCCTGACTTGGTGCTCCATTCAGAAGAATCCAACGACCAGAAAAGGTTACTGAGGACCAATTCTTAGACAATTACATGGATCCTTTGGAACAGCCATCCATGGTTTAATTGCAGTAAAGATAATCATTATCCAATTAATACATCGAAAGACACAAATTATAGGTTGGATCGATGAAGTGGGCGACATTGATTAGTTTCGTTGTTGGTAGAAAATCATTATTGTCCATACGCGATTATATCTGGTAATCTTGGTTTTTAGAGCGTATAGAAACTTGCTGATTTCTTGTCATTGGAAAACCTAGCGTCAATTGCATCTAAGCATGAATATTCAGAGAGATAAAACATTCTTCATGACTTTCCAACAGTAAACTTTCCCTTCATGTCGAGCAAATTCTTGCAGCTCCAGCCTTCGGTGTTTACATACCCCTGAGGTACAATCGAGCAGGCTCTTTATACCACGGTTTCAAAGAGCGCCACAAGACTCTGGCTTAGAAGTTGTTTGATGAAGGTTTAATAATGAAAGGTCTCAGTAAAGCTTTCAAAACGTTTTATGGCTAACATCGGATGACAATTCTAAATTTCATGCAGTGAAAAAAAAAGATGGTCAATAAACGACTCTGCTTTTGACAGAGATTTCTTTTCAGTGAGTGAGTGAGTGAGTATGGTTTTACGCCACTTTATCAGGGGGACAACTGAAATGGCTTCAAACATTTAGGGAATCGAACCCTGGTCTTCAGCGTGACGCTTTAACCACTATGCTACCCCACGGCCCCTAAACGCGACTGAACCCACACCAGAATTAAAAGGTTTTACAGCTATAACATATATTGATTTATTCTTTGAATCATGAGGAACGTCAAGGAGAAACCTTTGTAAAGAGTTGAAAAAATAACTCGATATCTAATGAAGGATAGAACGTTGTTTAATGTCCCAGTCGGTGGGGTTTTAATGATCGAGACACGCCCAAACAAGCCGTTGTTTGGTTGTATATGCAACACTCCACGTCATCGGCAGTACAACACCGATTCAAAAAGTGATTATTATCGTGGTCCTTAACAATACATGCTTGTGGTACAGGCACCTAATGGATCTTATCGTAGGACTAAGTGACTGTTGATTGAGCGCCATCGTATCCTGACTAAGCTGCAGGTATCCTGACGATTCTCAGACTGAGCTCTACTTATAACACTTGTGTTGCCTTAGAGATATACAGCCCCAATCACACTTCCCGCCAGGCAATGGAGCAACATGGTCTGACTTATATTCACAAACAACACCACGTTTCCTGCATATACGACATGTCACCCTATGTACAATGCGATTCTTGTAGATATCTTTATTAGATATAGGTTGGGGGTAGCCTAGAGGTTAAAGCGTTCGCTCGTTCGAACCGGATTCGATTCCTCGCATGGAGACAATGTGTGAAGCCCATTTCTGGAGTCTCCCGGAATATGGAACATGCTAAAAGCGGCGTAAAGCCATATTCACTCACTCACTTCATTAAATATGAAAAGTACGACTTTAAGCAACTGGCCCTGATCAGGTACCTGTCCAAATGAATGCTACCCCTTGCAAGATCGGCTAATTTGACCACCTGACCCGCGAGGTACAGTACTTTTCCTCACAATCACAATTGTGGAGCGCAGTAGTGCAGTGGTAAGGCGTCTGCCTATCACGCTGACGGCCCTGGTTCGAATCCCGGTGGAGGCACCTAGGTTCAGGTCCCAAGATGGGCACATTTGTGTAGTATCCTTGGACATGATACTTAAATCCACCTTGTCTCAGTTCACTCAGGTTGAAAATGGGTACCCGTGAGGATGTGCTGGCAATGTGAGTGTTTAGTCCTATGCTGTAATGTACGTAGCGCAGTGAGCAGGTAATCTGCCTAGATATGAGCGCCATATAAGCGGACTATTACCATCACAATCATCGATAACGGATCACATGAGCGCCTTTGAGCAGTGGTACTAGGTAGGTATGTTTGTACATGTATGTATGTATGTATGTATGTATGTATGTATGTATGTATGTATGTATGTATGTATGTATGTATGTATGTATGTATGTATGTATGTATGTATGTATGTATGTATGTATGTATGTATGTATGTATGTCTGTATGTATGCTTCTATTTCAACCGTTCACCCAAAAAAGTTACCTCTGGGGTAAAATACATGTATACTACGGGGTAGAAGCCCTCGACATGTTTGTTCTTCACTTTGACTTAATTATATACAGGTCGCCATTAGACAGGTGGAACTTTACTGACTGTTTTGATTTAAACATATTTATTCAAGAGAATTGATTGGGTACAAGTTATTCCAACTTAGTGAACACCTCTCCTATTTACAGTGCTTACATGCAAAAGTGAAACAAACTATATGTACAGGGATAGAAAGCTATATACAAAAGGAGAATAAGACATTTAAAATAAAGTAATACATTGAATACATGAATTATTTAGATCATAAACATTATATCCAATTACTGAACCTTTAAAACTTCTTTAAAAATTTGAATATTGTCACTGTATGGAAGATCTGTACTGCCATTTAATAGTACATCTAGGTTTGTTGGTGCTCTAATGTTACAAATTCTTCTAATATTTTGAAACATTTCCTGTCTAATATTAGAATACAAAGAACATTCCATAAAATGATGATGAGAATTTTCACAGGTAAATTTAAAATTACATTCGGGGTTCTCTATAAGACGAATCCTATATAGATCACCATTTAATCTACTATTTGAATATCTTAGCTGGGTATGAGTTACAACCACTGACTGTGGTTAAAACAACATGAATTTAGTCGTGTGTTTGTCAGGTTTAGAGGTCGACGCTATTCAAATGGGTTATTGCGTTGTGGTGTTAAAATTATTCCGCTTTCCCCCAGTTGCTGACAGCATCTACTATATCAACATCATACTCACCCCCATGTTGATATAGGCGCAGATGACGGCGACCACGGTCATGTGGAATGTCAGGAAGAAAAGCCAAAACAGGTTGAGCAGGAGGATGGAGAAGTGTCTGCTGGTGTAGATGAGGTTGTAGAGGATGACGCAACACAATGGGATGTTGGAGATGAGGATGAAGGCGATCATGATCTTGAAAATGTCGTCCAGGACATCCACCACACGACACAAGCCTTGATGGCGCAGACGATAATCCTCCAGGCCCGCTGAGAACTTCCCGTCAGACGAGATTTGAGACGAGAGGTCTTTGTTTACAACGAAAAACTCCCGCGTTACAGCTACGGACAGAACAATTAGCAGAGAGACCGACGACACTGCTACAGAGGAGGCGAAATACACCATAACGATCATCATTATTTTGTAAGGCAATTTCAAGTCCGCTTGTGCTGCTCCCGGAAGGGTAGCATTGAGAAAAAGATCCTCAAGATCCGGTACAAAGAAAAATGTGACCGTCACACCGATGGTGTTTACTATGGAAAAGTTCCAACTTATCATTATTGCATTCCTCATGACAAATTTGAGAAATTTATCCGGTTTCTTATCTTTACAAATTTCCCGCCACAGCTTAAAGAACAAGGGAAGTAACTCCTTCTTATAAGAAGCTACAAACATGACCGTCGCCTTGGCGAACCCCTCCACGGACCAAATGCACAGTTGCACCTTAAAGAACAAGACTTCATCGAAAGGTTCTCCGCTCCTGAACACAAACAATGATCTAAGGCTGTTTCCTAGCGTGATTCCGCACACTGCTGCACACAGAACAACCCACTTGCCCACAATGAACCTCCCTGTACTGGTCTCACGCCTTTGGAAGAACAGACCTGTTAGTTTAAGACTCCAGAACAGTGGCCGAAGGTCTTCGAAGAAGGAACAACCTTCATAGCAGTCAATGAACGTTTTGTCGTCGTGAGAGGGTTTATTGGGTAGGGGATGAAACCGCTCTTGTTGCAAGGTGCTGTTAACTTCATTACCTGTGGTCCATGCTTGCAGTGTTCTATCCCTCTCTATACCGACCACCTCTCTTTCTCGGACTATCACAATCCTCTCGCGTTTCTTAGGCGTGACTCGAGCCATGAATGTAAATCAGGACCGAGCGAATTCCGTTTTCTTGTGTTTCTGATAACAATTATTTAAGTTAAATACCTGTTATTGTAACTGAGCCTTGTAGAAATATGAAAGACAGTTTTGTTTTGAAGCTAGAGTAGCGTCCACAGTAGTTCAGTAGCAAGGCGACTGTTTTCGATCTCGAATTACATATGCAAGTCCATTGGGGTTTTGTCATTCATTTTCGAAACATTTCCTCCATCGTTGCCATTCATTAGAAACTTCAGACAACTGCATCATATTTTCTGGTTTTCATGACCAGTGTTACTGTTGCAGCAGAGGATCACACATATGATTTTCCAACGTCCCCGGGATGATAATCTGGCCACATCTACAACACACACTCTATATATGACTTCAACAAGTCTTCAGCTTCTGTATCTGACTGATGGAGATCAATATGAAACTGGTTATTACTGGAGAAACCACCGAGTTATGGCATGGGCCAATACAATCCTGGTCCAGGGCCAATTAAAGCTCTGATATTCTTGCCGTCATCTCTGTTATCCTTCAACGACCATATCCAGATATTACGACCAGAATCTTGGACTCAAGCTACCTGGAAACATAAAGGTAATACTTGATGGAGTATATTTCTGTAAAGAGAGATGGAAAAAGCTGTTTGAAAAATTGTTACGAACCGTCGTGTTACAATTGCGATATTGCTGGGTGAGGTTTTGAGCTAAAAACAAAACTACGAATGACAGCTTTCCTCAAATATTCGGTTCTCCTTCATAATATACCTGAAATATTTCAACAGTGACTCACCCGATCTTGAAATCATCCTTTTCTTCACACTATAAAGGCATATATTACGATATATGGTATGCATATATAAATAGAAGCGACAAACCCTTTCCACTTTCTAAGAAATCTCTGCCAAGAGCAGAGTCGATTGTACAGGTGTGACTATATCATGAGAAGATATTTGTTTCAGACGTATTCAGCGCAACAAAGAGAAAATTACCAGTCTTTCCATATGCGCGCGAAGCGATATGGGAAGACTGGTAATTTTCTTTGTTGCGCAACCCTATTTGCGCTACAATTTGCCTATGCCTTGATCAAACAACTTCTGGGCAAGAGTGGCATGACACTGTTTGAAATCCTGATAAAAAGAGCATGCTGGGTTGTACATTTGTTGCGAAATGTAAACACCAAAAGCTGGAACTGTTTGAATATTGCTCAACATGAAAGGGAAGATGACTATTGCAAAGTTGAAATCATCCCTTTTGTCATACAGCCTTGTGGAGAGTATTTTGTCACTCTGAATCTTTATGCATAGATCTTAATATGAAACAGTTGAGGTGGTCTCACTTGTCTCCTTAATTTCAAGTTCAGGTGGGTAAATCAGTGGAAGGTAATTAGCTATTTGATGGTTATAACAAACAGGACAACAGCCCGTCAACTGTCCCAGGCAACATTTTTACTTGCTATCGACCACGTTTCATATCAATGTTAATACTTGAGGCTGAGTAGTTTATTCTTAATTCCAAATGCATAACAACTGTCAAATTCATTGTAAGAGAATCAATAACATTCTGCAGTATGCTATATCAAAGCTTTCTCCATACAATGCGTCATTTTACGAGATGGTATTTACTGCTGCCCGAGGCAACTCATCCTCCTGTATCCAGGGAATTATTGATCCTTTCTGTTACTATAAATACCCTGGACCCATTCTCCATACTAATGAGAGGTGACGTCACCATCTAAGTACAGTGATTGACATCCAATCAGTAACTTGGCACAGAATTTCTCTCGCACGTTACTTGACTGGACAAATACGACAGTGACATTTATCGGACAAGAATGGAGAAATACTAAGTGTATATAGGCTGGTTTATAATTATATTTTGTAGAGACATTGCTAGTTATATATATTGAAGGACACTATTTGGCCAGTTGTCGACAAACCAATCTGACCTACTCACTCACTCGGGGCGGTGGGGTAGCCTCGTGGTTATAAGGCGTTCACTCATCACGCTGAAGACCTGGATTCGTTCCCCACATGGGTACAATGTATGAAACCCATTTTTGGTGTCCCCCGCCGTGATATTGCTGGAATATTGCTAAAAGCAGCGTAAATCCCAACTCACTCACTGAAGGAAATCGCGGTCCGTACTGGGCTTAAGAAACGTTACACTGTGGATACAGTTATATATTTAAATCGCCGATATATGATTGAAACAATGCCGATGCGACGTAAACCTTCAACTCACTCACTATATATCTAAAAGCTGATAATTGGAGGAAAAGAGCATCACATTCTTTTCGCTCTTGACCTCAAGGGCAATATATAACCAAACCATATATATTAATACAGACCAATAGAAAGCACAAACGGCAGGTATGGAATCGCGAAATTATGTACAGTCAATCTGATAATTAGATATTTGAATTTATAGTTAAAGAACACACATATCGCAGCACACGTAACAGCCTTGTCTAATTTATGTGTCACTCATCACATCTGACATTGTTTTGTATTGTTGCCCTTCGCGGCGTTTTCATCTTTCGTTAGTGAGTGATGGATGGATTAGTTGTACTTTGGATTCAGGGTTAAATCCTGAATCACTGGATTGTCTGGTCAAGACATGATTATTTACAAGAATTACATTTTATTTATGTACCTAGAATATTGCTGTAGGCAACAACAATTTATCATCCAAAGTAGATATCGCTTGTGTGAGATCAAGTGATATCTACAAGCGATATCTACATTGTAGTTATCGCAACAATTGAAGTGTCATAATGCTATTACATCATCAGTTAATGACCTCACAATGCTTTGACATCACTAAGAACACAGCTGACAATGCTATGACGTCACAAAGTTGATGACATCACGATTCTATGATGTCATAAAGCTGATGACATCACAATGCTATGACCTCACTGATCATAAGATCACTGCTCAAGAAGCCTAATGGCACTTTTGTGTTCAGATAAATTCATTCTTTTACTGATAAATGATGAAGAATGATTTTGGATGATAAATAAAATCC
Source organism: Haliotis rubra (assembly GCF_003918875.1). Taxonomy (NCBI): domain Eukaryota; kingdom Metazoa; phylum Mollusca; class Gastropoda; order Lepetellida; family Haliotidae; genus Haliotis; species Haliotis rubra. The sequence continues at coordinate 49,175 of NW_025765626.1, read as the reverse complement.
ACCCTCGTGTCTTCTGATATCAAATATATGAACAAGCCTCGGATATTTGTAACTTTAAAGACACTTGGATGACATTCTCTATTTAAACAAGCAAATGTGTGCTTTAGAACACTCAAACGCTTCAACCACTAAGCTAAACCATTGATAAATTGATTTTTCAAACATGTTGCTGTTACATAGAAAACTAAAAGGTTTGTCTTTTCCACTGTTATATGTGACTTACCTTCATATAGATAGAACAATATTTTCCGACAAAATGTCCACAGTATCTCCTCCTGGCGCCGTGTTCAGGCACAGATGGCTGTCTTCGCTTCACAGATCGCAGGGGGCGCGATGTGATTTTCACAGTTGTTATCGATCACTCTCGTGTTGATTCATTCTCCTTTCTAAACACAGTGATAGTCGTTTAATATCAATACACTTCGATACTCGTTCTATATTATCAAGGAACTGCAAGTCTATCATTTACAGCAAATACTCTGCAATGACTGGGAGTGGGGATGGGTGCTGTAGTGGAGTATGTTTGTGTTATTGTCTGTGGTATTTTTGTATGCAGGGGTTTTGTTGTGTAAATGGGCTGACATCTTGAAGCAGCTTGATGTAGTGAGTGAGTGAGTGAGTGAGTATAGATTTCGCCGCTTTTAGCAATATTCAAGCAATATCTCGGCCATGTGGGGAATCGAAACCGGGTCTTCGTCTTGACGAGCGAACGCTTTAACCACTAGGATACCCCACCGAGCTAGCTTGAGGTATGACAGAACAGAACATCGATAAGGCCCCTGGCTTTAAATTGTTGAAGTGAGTGAGTGAGTGAGGCGGGTTTAACGGCGCTTTGTAAAAAGCTTTCCAGGTATATCACGGCGTGTCATGTTACTAGTGAGTGAATTGTATTTTACGACGTTTCTAACAGCATTTCAATCTCTCGTTAGTGCGTGAGTGAGTGAGTATGGTTTTCGCAGCTTTCAGCAATGTTCCAGCAATATCACGGCGGGAGACACCAGACATGGGATTCACACATTGTACTCATGTAGGGAATCGATCCCGGGTCTTCGGCATGACGAGCGAACGCTTTAACCACTAGGCTACATTTCAGACTGACGTAGAAGGAAATGCCGAAGTTCTTTGACATTTATTTGAGCACGGCTAGGGTGCTAAAAACAGATCATAATAATCAAGGTTTCAAATAATAATATCATAATACTCGTCAGTGAGAGAGCGAGCTCAATTTTACACTACTTTATGGACTACCATATTCGATCTATTCAATAAACCCTTTTTGTCATCAACGGAAACGACGTTCACACACTACGACAACGTCGGCCGCAGACAAGCTGACCATGGCATAACTGCACCATTACAAAGCTGACGCAGCTTTAATCGCATAAAACATACTTGGCATTACCTGTATTACGATCTTTCCTGGAAAACATCATAATACATCACAGATGTATCACGAAAGTATCACAGATTAGAATTGGTTTTCAGGAAAATGGTTGTCGTAAGAGGCGACTAACGTATTCCAATTGCGTAGATCGATGCTCCTGATGCTGATCACTGGATTGTCTGGTCCAAAGTTCTTTGTGAACCTAATTTGTGTCCTAAAACACAAGTCGTGTAGTCGCGCATACTTTGTGGTAAAATAGATGACAAATAACGTTTTCATGAACTTTTCCGTGCAGCAAGGGGGCGGTGGAGTAGCCTTGAAAATAAAGTTCGCTCGTCACGCCGATGATCCGGTTTCAAATCCCCACATGGGCAGAGTATTTGAAGCCCATTTATGATGTTCCCTGTCGTGACATTGCTGGAATATTGCAAATGCTGCATATCGACGCACTCATTAACTGACTGACTGATTCACTCACTCACTCACTCACTCACTCACTCACTCATTCACTCACTCACTTGATTCATTCACTCACTGACCTTTTCGCGCACTCACTCACTCCGCGAAAACGTGTAATTAGATGTAACAGAAGTATGGATGGTTCGAGTGCACATCATCTAAGGAAGCATATTTACTGGAAACGGTGTTTTATGTTTGCATTGGTTTAATGTTAATATTACATATTTTCGTGACATTGTGTTATTGACAACTCCCGTCACTATGGTTACAGTACCATGTCGTGTTGTCATGGTGACAAGGTAACCCGAACGCTTCAGGAAGACCATCGTCTGAACAAGCATCCTCTATCCGCTACAGAGCGAATCCTCCCATAGTTGTTGTGTGACGTTGAATTACTGTGACGAAGCTAATTTAACCATTTCCTGACAGAACAAACAGAAGATCTGAAGAAAAAAAATTCCACCTTTCCAATTAAATATATATCTACCAAAGATCATTGTAAACATTGGGTCGGTATTTTATAGTCATAAGTCATAAAAACTGCATCGTCATTATTTTTCGCGCTTTGGTTCAAGATGGACAACCTGAAATAATCTATGACGAGAATATGGATGACGAATCTTCCACGATAATCAATGGATGTCTCCCCGCAATACTATGTCGATTTCCCCTACCTCTATTGACACAGCGTTGATATGCCAAATTAAATATTAATAGATTCGTTATACACGACAGTTATCCTCGAAAAAATAACAGTGTGCACTTCTGTTGTCGACAATTACGTTCAAGTCATTTTCGTTAGCCGAAAATAGAACAAACGTTTTTACAAACGTTTGTTAAACAATGAGGGAAATTGTTCAGGTAATACGCGTATATGTGACGGACACAGACGCAAGGTGATGTAAATCGGGCCCCTGCTCATCTGGGCCCGTCTTCATCATAACATACCTGTAATTCAAAACTGTCGTACAAAGGAAATGCAAGAATACACTGGGAAAATATATTTAATAATTACAGCTTAATCTAAATTTCATTAGGCTGAATAAAGTCGCCGAAACGCTGATGTGGAAGGCTCAAAACACAAATGTGATGATACCCGTATTTCTTGCTGGCATAATGTTTAGCCACAATCAAATATTAGCGTATACTTTCCTGAAACTAGATAAAACTTTAATTGTAATCTGAGAGGAATGTACAAAAACGTAACAAATGACGGAATATATGGTCATCATGACTACCACCAATCTGATTGTCACACAGTTCTCATATAATGAATGTCAACTTGTGACTGTAAGAACCAACTCTGGCGACCACATCAGGTACTAAAAACATATCACTGCAACCTCTCCATGTGATGGATTGACTACAAGAAAGCATACGACTCTGTCCCTCACGAATGGATTCTGAAGTCTCTTCATTGTATTGACCTCCCGGAGCGACTACTTGATTTACTCAAGTCTTTAGTGAGTTGCTGGTCGACTCAACTTGAGATGTACTCGCAAGGGCTGGTGCAGACTTCGGAATCTATTCCAATCAGAAGGGGAATATTCCGGGGGGCACCTTTAGTCCTTTGCTTCTTTTTTTTTGTCAACAGGAGGAGGGTTACCATCCCGGACCTCCTCAGCACACATCCCCAACACCGCTTACTGATCAGCTTTTCATGGATGACATGCCAATTTGAAAGAACAGCTTCGCCGTGTGCTTTTGTAATGATATTGGCATGACTTTTGGACTCGACAAATGTAATACTCTTCATTTGAAACGTGGCAAGGTAGTTAATGGTGGATCGGTCAAGTTACAGGGGTAGTTATTGAGCACCTTGTAGAAGGTCAGGCCTACACTTATCTTGGAATGCATGTTCGAGACAAGCTCCAAAATGCCCCGATTCAAGACAAACTTAGGGCCGAGTATAAATCTCGCTTAAAGAAAATCTGGAGTTCAGACCTGAATGCTCGAAGCAAGGTCAAAGCCACCAATACCTTTTGGACACAATCTGAAATTTGAGGTTCATTTTGTTGATGGCGATGTACTGCTGGACGGTACAGCGATGGGAATAAACCAGGTGAAGTACTTCACCAAGTCTGCCCAGAGTTTTGTGGAGAAGCTTTCTGAGAAGCCATTGCATCGTGTGTACATGCAGTGAGTGGAACAGAACAGTACTCCAACCGACTCCTTCGCCTGGATGAAGTCGGCTGGTCTTAAATGTGAAACTGGGGGCTTTCTTTTTGCTGCCCAAGACCAATCACATCCCACTCACAATCGCCAAAATGTGATTCTAAAAGAAAGTATTTGCATGAAATGTCGATCGTGCAATGAATTTACAGAGACTGTCCAACACCTTGTTAGTGGAGGCCCTTCCTTGGCACGAACAGCATATCTTAAACGACATGATAGCATGGCTCGTTGTTTCCACTTTCGTCTTCGCCATGCCTGTGGTTTTGACTCCGAGATCCATCCATGGTACGACACTGAACATGTCCAGGGCGTCATGGAAAATGGCAGCTTTAAACTTCTTTGGAATAGGCCCATATACAGCCTCAGAGGAATTCCTGCCAACAAACCTGATCTAGTCCTTGTTGATAAAGCCAATGGATTTATTAATATTATTGAATTTTCTGTCCCATTTGACAGCAACGTGATTGTCAAGATTCAGGAAAAGCATGCTAAATATGCGGACCTCGCCTTTGAAATGTCTCGCTTGCATCCCAAGTACACTGTCGTCAGACTGCCCTTTGTTCCCGGTGCCCTTGGTTTGGTACCTCCAGTTCTCTTGTCGTAGATCAGGAGAGTGCCCGGGTTCTCCACAGGGAGCACAGTCCTTCTGACACTCTGGGTAATGCCGAAGGCTGCAGTGTTTGGGAGCCTTCATATTTTTCGGAGAGTTCTTGGTGGGTTCGACGAGGCAGTGTTTCCTGGGAGAAGTCCCATTCGCTGTCTGGACTGCGTGTAGAGGGGGCAAGGGCCCTGAGCTGATGATGAGCCTTACCATCCTCTCTCTCACTCACTCTCTATTTCCCTCTCTCCCTCCCTCTCTCTCTCTCTCTCTCTCTCTCTCTCTCTCTCTCTCTCTCTCTCTCTCTCTCTCTCTCTCTCTCTCTCTCTCTCTCTCTCTCTCTCTCTCTCTCTCTCTCTCTCTCTCTCTCTCTCTCTCTCTCTCTCCCTCTCTCTCTCTCCGGGACCTCTCACGTGTGAAAGTTACTGCCGCTGCCCTGTGCATTTTACAGGCGCTTCCTTAAATATTCTCATAACGTTACATTTGTAATGGATATCCCAAAGATGTCATAATATCTACCTGAATACTCAAGAGATATTAATATTCTATTAAATATGAAAGAAGGGTGTAAATGAGTAAGTTGAGGGCAGACAATGTCAAGATTGTCTGGCAGTTCTCTTTGTTTTGTCATATTAAAAGGTTCTGAGTTTGTTTGTTTCATATAAAAGGTTGATATCCCTATGATGTTTGTGTAGTATGACTTCATCTGAATGGAGATTAGTAGGTCACAGTGGTTGCGTGTGATTGTGTGAGATTTTAAACCGCTTTTAGACATATTTCATAAATATCATCGGTGGGGAATCGAACTCGGAGTGACGAGCAAACACTTTAGCCTCCAGGCTACCAACCTCCCGTACGACTATCTTAGCGCTAAGAGAGCTTCGAAAATCTAGGCCCAGCTACCAACCTCCCGTACAATGGCTAAGATTACAGTCTGTTTGCTGCAAAATCGTACCAATGAATAGGCAAATAAATATACATTGGAAAGCAACAAATCGTTTTAAATGGCATGAAAGTAAGTCATTTGTCCGTACCAAATCGTCACTAGAATTTCAGACATTGGCATGAAGATGGGGAAAAGTTGATTAACAAACGCTTATGTGAATGTTGGTGTTTTAAGGACTGTTGTAACCAGGGTGGGGATGGCGTGTGTGTAGAACTATCCACCATTCGGACGAATGATACCGTCGTTTGATACCACGTCGTGGTCGTATAGGTTGTATAGGTGAAAGACGGTTCTGATAAATCCTATACCACCTCCAGAGAGGGGGCACGCACTCGCGCGCACACACACACGCATACGCATAATGTCGAGAGTATATGTTTGTTTGTGTCGCGCTATACCAAACAGTTTTCCTGTTGTATGAGTTCGGTCTGTAAATACTCGAGTCTGACCTCACCCGGATCGTCAGGTTGAGATATCTCCTGCTTTTCTAAAACAAACGAAGAAAAATGGCAAAGCGTTTGGTGGGCATTACACGTTTTGCGTGCACCGGGAGGATCCATTTCATTGAACAGGGGACTGGGATGGAGGTCATGATGCCCATGTATTGGTCAGTACGCCCATGACCCCTCTCGGTGTTGTGGACTGCGCGTTACTTGCAGATTTTACCTGATGTTTCCCAATTTCCTAAGGAGTAATAACAATTTGAGTTCAACTGCAGGTGTTTGCCCAGGAATGAACACACCTACGTGTATTTCGTTAAAATATACACATGAACATTATTATTATCAATTCTAATTCAGCTTAGTATGTAACACGAGTTCTGATTGGTCAATGCTATAGCATATACGGTCGCAACCCGATTCACCAAAACCTTTGAATGTATCCCTACACCATTGGGGTAACGGTGTTTTTCAGGGCATTGTCATTTGCAGTAGCCCTGGGTTAATTAACTCCCCTATCCCGCTAAAATGGGTGGAATTTGTGTTAAAAAAGGACAAAACAGTATCATAAATTTAATTGTAAGTTCAAACAACTTACTCGCAACGGGCTATTGACCCAACACTGTTAGATCGTGAAACAAGGTTTATGACGTCATTATGCTGCTTGACGTCACCTGCTGTGACGTCATTTGACAACAGAACTGATAATGGCCCGTCGTTGAGGAATCAGCGGGCCATCATCATTTGCAGCGGCCCGCTCATTTCTAAAAACTAGAGGGCGGTTTCATGATAATTCCGTCCATTCTAGCTATAACACTATGATTTATTCATCATTATCAGATTTAGTCCGTGTGCACATAATAAACGTGTTGAAGTTTGAAAAGGAACTACAGTCAGTGGCCAAAGTCTGTTCGCACCGGTGACGTCACGGCTATTTCTAGCGGAGTCGGGTCCCCTTTAAAATTCGCGTATCTATGTAAATAATAAAGGTACTCACCTCAAATTTTCAGAATTTAGAGATATGACCCTGTGCTCTTAGGAGTCGTCTTGGTAAACTGTCATATAGACGACGAATGTAAACAGGGACTAAGCCCAGTCAAATGTCATTCACCACACGGATGAGATCTTGTCTGGGTTAATGTCACCTAATCTGGCTTTGAGTTTATATTTAACAGTTTTCCATACATGTTCAATGATATTGAGATCTGGACTTTGTGGGGGCCACGGCAAAGTCGGAATATGATTTTCCTGTTTCCAACGGTTGTGAATGGACACATGACAAGGGGGCATTGTCTTCTTGGAAAATCAATTGCGGTTGACAAAATGCCTGGCAACTACAGGCCACAAGTGGTTATCAAGAATGGCAATGTACTTATCAGTGTTCATGTTGCCATCAACGACAGTTAAAGTTCCCACTCCATACGCAGACACACACCCCCAAAACATCACTGAAAACTTCGAATTTCGTTCATGATCGGTACGAACCCCCAAACAATCGGGTCGTAACCGCTCATGCGACTTTCTCCACACATAAACTTTTCTGTCTATCCCGATCTGGACTTGTGTCTCATCACTGAAAATGACATTATCCCACTCATTTCTTCCCCAATGCAATTTTGTCCGACAAAATCGGAGTCTCTTCTCTCTGTTAACACGAGAAATGGTGATTTTCTTGCTTACCACATGTCTACGGTACCCCTCAATGAACAATCTTCTTCTGACAGTGCGAGAAGACAGAGTAGTCGGTCCCTGATTGTTATATTTTGCTGTCAAATCCCCAAGTGTTTGCCGGCGATTTCTTTTCACAAGACGAAAAAGCCGTCGTTCGCTTCTTGGTGACGATTTTCGGGGCCGCCCACTTCTCGGCAACGATTTAACTGAACCTCGCTCCCGAAAACGTTTTAAAATTTTCTGAATTGTTCTTGGGTTTATACCTGTCAAATCAGCAATTTTGTGTAGCTTGATTGGCCTTGCTGTTTCAAGTCAACAATTAAATTTCTTTGGTCAGGTGTCAATTCTCGGTTGACAGGCGGCATGATAGCAGACGACAAAAATATAAACAAAGCAAGGGAGATAATCGCATATTATCGGTGCTAAACATATTTTGTGACCTGTGAAATTTGTACCCCAAATCACATTACGATTGGTGGCTTATCAGCACGGCGAAACGCTCTCAAAGTCAACCTACCCCTCAAAACATGGGCAACGTAACATGTTTTGCGAACAGACTTTTGGCCACTGACTGTACTTTTTCTTGCGATGGTGTAAGTTCAAGGAGTGATATGATTAACCTTTGATCTAAAGGAACTTTGACCTGGTTTAAATACTGAATTTCTTTCACGAAAAAACAGCATAAAACGAGTTGAATTAGAATGGGGAGCTGATATAACGTTAAATTTGCGGCTATATAACCACCGGTATACGTCCCCAATTCGTCAAACACAGTACAGTTATCCCCTAATTAATATACTCTTCGTTCTGCTTCCCATACATCTAAATGCATCACAGTGTCTTCTCATTACAGTAACGTACTTTCTCTATATATTGTTTGGGTTGGGGGGTAGCCTAGTGGTGAAAGTGTTTGCTCGTCACGCCGAAGACCCGAGTTCGATTCCTCAAAAGGTAAAATGCTTAAGCCCATTTCCTTGAATAGTTTTAAAAACGACATAAAACCCTACCGACTCAGTCACTCATTCTACATCGTGTAAGGCCCCTTTCACTTCTGGTTTTCCTTCCACATCAAGTGAAGAGATGCTGTTGAATGCGTCGTTGAACCCAACCTCCGAGTCTGTCATACAGACCCAGAAACAACTACATCCGAGAAAGTCCACGCAAGTCTAGAATATGTGGCAAGTCTAGTCTGTAAATGAAGAAAGTCTCTACGATCCTTTTCATTATATTTTTATGAGTATATTTTCTAAACAGCTCTTTTCTGTAAAATATGTTCATTTCAGAGACTAGCTGTTATTCTACCAACCTCCCTGAAGGTATATGGACTGGAAGCACGTGCAGCACGTTTTCTGGAAATGTATCGGGTTACGTCATTTGATCAAAATATCACAAGATGGAGTTGTGGGGTTTTTGTTTCAGAGCATCCACGTGATACAATTGCGATTAAGAAATATAAGTGGAGACCTTCCCATGTAGACAAGTTTGACCCAACCTTAAAAGTAAACCCCTGATGTCTTTCATGAGATTACTATGGGTAATCCATCTCTAGGTGCAAAAATGCTGACTGACATTATCAAAAAAACTGCATCTTCTTGTGGAATGAACTCAAACTCTGTGAGGAGACGGGATAATCATAAACAGCAATGGTTTGCTCAAGACTGTAAAAACAAGATAAATATGATCTTTTGGATAGATTTCGCCTGTCTGGGGATTTTTCTTACCTTCAAGAGTTTCATAAAGTTCGAAACAAATTCAGAGAACTTTGTCGTCACAAGAAGGAGGAATATACAAGTATAGCAATAACCACCTCTATATTATCAGATTGTTCTTCTGGTAAAAGGGTCAAACCTTTTTGTTCTCATGTGAGACATTTTAGTAGCGCTTCATGTAAATCTGTAGCATCAATTGACTGTTTGTCATGGGTTGAATATTTTAAAGATGTATTAAATATTCAAGATATTCATATTGATGAAGATTTTTTAGCCTTTACAAAGGATTTCATTGTAAATCATGATGTGCAAGAATCCGTCTGTGGAATCTGTAATGATGATGATATATAAAAAATATTGTGAATAGGGACATAAGTATTGAAGAGGTGACGTTTGCTCTTGGTAGTTTACGACGTTATAAAAGTATGTCCTGGTCCAGAAGGTATTCCACCTGAGATGTTTAGAGTTAACAAAATTGTTTGCAGTCATATTATGTACTTTGTTTAATGGCGTTTTTAGGTCAGGTAAATTTCCAGATCAGTGGTCACTTAGTATTATATTTCCATTGCATATAAAAGGAAGCATTCATCAAGTAAATAATTATCGTGGTATCTCTCTTATGGATATCTGTGGCAAAGTTTTTACTTCCATTTTGAACAGGCGTTTGAAAGAGGCTGTTGACGCGTTAGATCTGTACCCTGAGTGTCAAGGTGGCTTCCGTAAAGGCTATTCTACATTTTTACACTCCAAAGTGTTATACAGAAATATTTGTCAAAAACAGGAGGTAGATTTTATTGTTTATTTGTTGATTTCCGTAAGGCGTTCGATTCAGTTAATAGAGATCTTCTTTGGTTTGTTCTGTTATCTAATAGTGTCCATGGTTCTATGTTCAATATCATTAGAGATATGTATTCAAAGACAAAGGCTAGTGTTAAGCTAAACAATTTAAATGTTATTTATTCTTTCAGTGGGAATATTTTTATTCTTTCAGTGGGGTTCGGCAAGGTTGTATTTTAAGTCCTCTTCTATTTGCGTTGTTTGTTAACCAGTTGTATACGGAAATAATTACTTGTGGTGACAGGGGTGTATTTATTGACCCAGAGTTTATGGAATTGTAGTTGCTACTGTATGCAGATGATTTATGTTTGTTTGCAGATTCTGCCCATAGTCTTCAGAGGAAGATCAACGTATTACTACAGTTTTGTAAAAACATAGGGTTTGTCTGTAAATTTTGAGAAAACAGAGGTGCTAGTTTTTAGAAGTGGTGGTAAATTAAGGCGGTATGAATCATGGTACTTTGGTGATCATAAGTTAAACGTTTCTACATATTATAATTATTTGTGTTTATTGTTAAAAAATAGACATTAATGGTCTAAATCGGTTCAAAATCTGGTAAATAAAGCGAATAAGGCCTTGTGCTCAGTTAAGATTTTCGGTAGGAGACTTAAAACTATTTCTCCAACTATTTTGTTCAAAATCTTTGACGTCCAGATAAAGCCGATAATTTTCTACGCTTCGGAAATATGGGTTTTTCGGAAATATGGGGTTTTCGGAAATGGCATGTTATTGAACAGTTTCACATTAGATTTTGTAAGTTTGTGTTGGGCGTAAGTTATATGAATGCTCTAATGCTGCTGTTTTGGCGGAATGTGGTAGAAATTATATTTATGTTGATAGTTTATTACTTGTTTTGAAGTATAAGTTCAAACTTTTACGCTTACCAAAGGATAAGCAGTGTTATATTATGTTGCACAATTTAGACAAAGTTGGTAGGAAAAACGTTGGTATATTTTGTCCGAAAATACTTTGTTCAATTATGGTTTTGGTTTTGTGTGGGAAGCTCAAGGAGTTGGCAAAGAGGAACAGTTTTTTGAAATATTTTCATGTATGAGTTGGTGATTGTCAAAAGCAATTCATATTTTCAGAAATGCACAAATGTTCATCGCTTGATGTCTATTCCAGTATCAAAAGTGTATTTTGCATTGAACCATATTTAACTTTATTGAAATCTAAAGATGCGAGGCGTCGAATAACAATGTTACGAATCGGTGCACTTCCGATATATAAAAATACTGGTAGATTTGATGGAGTTCCGAGGCACCAAAGACTTTGTAATATTTGTAATGATAATTTTGTAGAAAATGAATTTCATTTCCTATATGAATGTAAAGTTTATCATGATTTGCGCTGTAAGTATTTTAAAGCATTACCAAATTACATAGATCAGCAATACTTTCTGAACACATCATCATGTACCAAGTTTTCAACACAAACAAATTGTTCTTCTTACATTAAGGAAACATTGTCATTGCGTTCTTTATACATATGAATCTGATTGTCAATTGCCACTACCTTGTAATTACACATGTTTATTTGTATTGTACGTGGGCCTAAGGCCTTGTTACGAAATGAACTTGATTGATTGATTGACATGTTACGTTTTCGTCCATTGATTGTGAGCTGATTGGGTTTACGTTACGAGAATATTTCGCTCATATGACGACGTCCATGAGTTAGTGTGTGATCTGAAGGTAAGTGAATATTTTCAGCGTTAGTAATATTCACGCTTTATCACGGCAGGGTATACAAAATAGTTTTCCACAAAATAATATTTATTTATTACTAGAAATGGGTTCTTGTTGACACATCAATATTACGAATGTTCACTTTTTTTGATGAGTCTAAAAATCATTATATTTATCCTCTCGTGTTATACAGTGAACTCACAGCTTATGTTTCACTGGAAATAGCACTAAACCTACAATATGTTAGATAAGAAATGTACGGGAGTCGAACACGATCTCGCAATGCAATGTTCACATTGTCAGCAATTGTTTTGTGAAGCTAGCAGAGTTACGCCCCTTTGACTAGAAACGTACGGCTGTGTTCGACAGCACCCTTCCAAGACTGACTGTACGTGATGTGTATTCACAATTATATTTGTTAAATGTTAAATTATACCACACATACGTACACAAACAAACTGCACAGCATGAAGACATGCGTTTTGAAAATGGCAACGGTTAGATGCCATCTTGTATATTCTTATCTTACTGAAAAATCTAAATTGATCAGGGACCCGGGTTTTTTTCCATCATTGTACAAGCAGGAGACAAAGTTCACCGAGCTGGCTTATCTTTCAAAATCAATCTGATTTTTATGACCACTTCGTTTGGTATAACGCGTCCACATGACTACTGTGTTTAATAGAAGGTACATTGATAAACCCCATTAAAGGAAATGTGTGGTACGGAGCAGCATGATTAGATGTGGTGTTTCTCGTTCTGCACAGTTCTAATCCAGGTAATAAAAGCACCATGAGGTATGATAAGATTGTGCGCCCATGTGCCGACCACCTAAACAATATGAAAGCATGCGCGTGAAGCCACCAGACCGTATTCAATGTATGGTTTCTCGTCACGGTCTCTGTATCTGGGCCAAGCACGAAAGTATCTGATTTCCAGACAGCGAAACATGTGGTTCGACATGCATGCTCCATTGACTGTCAAAGAACGGTTTTGTGTATTTTTATTTAATTTTTCGTAGATTTTGATCGCATAAAACGCTCGATAATTTTCCAGTTCAATTAGATAGTTTTAATTTGTTATTAAAATAGGGTCATTGGTAATGTGGTTGATAAGTGATAAAGATACAGATTATGTTATGTTAATCTCATAAAAATGTCATGGAAGGTAACAGGTGATTTGTTTTTGTTCTTTTCTTGCATGAATTTGGTAATATTCCAGCTATTATGTATCTGCCTGAATGTGGTCGAGGCGAAGTGACGTGTTTGACATCGCATTCAAGATTATATAGATTATGTACCTATACAGAAGGCGACCGTGCACATATGTGCGTGCGTACACGTGCGTGTGTGTATACGGCTGGTTTCATTGTGTTAACCCATTTAGATATCATATGCCGCTTATATGACATGGATAACCGACTAACACACTACGACACACTGACCCCGAGCCGACCAGTCATTTTATCGAGCATCAGTGAGGTGTTACGCCGCTTTTAGCAATATTCCAGCTATATCACGGCGGGGGACACCAGAAATGGGCTTCACACATTGTATCCATGTGGGGAATCGAATCCGGGTCTCGGCGTGACGAGCGAACGCTTTCACCACTAGGCTTCCCCACCGCCCCTTATCGAGCATTAGTGAGTGAGTTCGGTTTTACGCCGCTTTTAGCAATATTCCAGCAATATCACGGCGAGGGACACCAGAGGTGGGCTTCACACATTGTACCCACGTGGGGAATTGTCTTCAGCATGACGAGTGAACGCTTTGACCACTAGGCTACCCCGCCGCCCATATCGAGCATTAGGGCAGGGTAACAACAAGTGCCATCTTTTGATGTAATTCGGTATGACGGGCCTGGGAATCAAACCATCGTCCTTCCGAGAAAACGTACCGATGAATTTCACTTTAAACAAAAAGTTAAATTGAATATAGTGAAATTAAGACAGCGAATCCTCATAATTTTACCTCGCCAATTGAACATTTAAATCTCAGAATTTGATTCAGCGTATGATAAACGTTGTTTAACAAACGATATATAAATAAAATATAAAATTTATAAAATAGTGCATTAGTATAAATAAGTTGGTGAAAAACATTTGTTCAAACATATATGGGAAACACAGAAAAACAACAACACCTATACCAGCAAAAGAGTAGCTTTCATAAGTTGGTGAAAAACATTTGTTCGCTTATTTATTGTTTAACGGCGCACTCAATAGTATAACTATCTGATGGCGGTCTGTAAATAATAAACATCATGAGCATCGATCTACAATGACATGTGTCAACCAAGCCAGCGAGCCGGACCACCCGATTCCGTTAGTCGCCCCTTACGGCAAGCATGGGTTGCTGAAGATGGATTTTCACGGTCGCTGTTCGAGGATGGAGATGACGAACACACAGAGAGACAAACGTGGATGGTCTCAATGATACATTGTAACGGCTGTACATCTCCTGAAAGCCCCACCTTACAGACTGAAAGGATGTGGACTAGGGGCATTCAGAACTGCTGCAACGATGCTCTGGAATGGCCTTCCCTTTAATAATGAGAGGAAGTCCTTTGCCAATTTAAGTTACAGCTGAAAACTCACCTCTTCATCTTCTACTATGCCTGAATCCCAATCTGTACACAGACGTACTAGTGTTGACATTTTCCCTCTAATATCCAGTCTTTTATAATGTATTTTATCCTATTTCATGTCGCGCTTTGTGCGTATGTTTTTATGGAATCTAGCGCTAAACAAAAATACATTATTATTATTACACGGAAGTGAGAAAAGCAAGATTTATTGATGTCAGCTTCTTTATTGTGAATAACACGACGTTTCGGAGTGTATGTTTACTCCTTCATCAGGTGTTGACATCCATAAATCTTGCTTTTCTAATGCATTCCACTTCTAAATGCCCTTCAAAGATTTACACGGAAGTGCATTATTCTGAAAGTGACTGATGACGTTAAACTGAGACCCGCGTCGAAATAAATGCTGTTGTTGAACTCAGGTTTATTCAGAACAGGATCTGCATGGTTGGGGGTTACCAACCTACTTCAAAAACTTGTTGATACATTTTTTCATCAAACTTCAGTCATACTTCATAGTGATCCACGGACTCACGGTTGCGATCCGGAGTAAATCGGGACATGGTTTTTCAACTGGTTTTACTCTCAACATGCGATAAAACAAGGCTGCCCATGCGCAGATCCGTGAAGTCATCAGGCGCGAAGCGTCTCAATGTCATAACGTAAATGAATGTAAAATATGTCATTGATCGAGGTCAGAATAGCAAGGTTGTCCCTGTAACTTGAGTAGCGATACAAGCACTGTGTTGTCGTCAATATTCCGCCCTGTCACCTCTCGCATCTCAACACGCAATAAAAAATAGTTCTCATTCATACCGCTAGGTATGTGACGCCCGAGCCGAAAGGAAAGTCGACCGAAGATAATGCCTAAGAAATTGAGCTCGTAAATATCTTGCACGGCACAAATGACCAAGAAATAGAGACGAATTGTCGCCATAAATTAAGCCTGCTTTTCCCCGTCAGGACCAGCTGGGGTGCGTGCTCCACGTGCAACATGACGTCAGTCGCGTGCTCCGCGCGAGACCACTTTACTGTAGTCGGGCGTGTCGTCTGCAACTCGTTTAATCTTTTAAGTAAAATGGAAGAATTATGGCCTCGATGTTTTCAATGGAAAATATTGCCCAAGAAGATTTAATTTCTCGTTTCTTTTACACAAGGGAATTTAATCTAACTGTTTCCCCGTATAACACCTTTCTCGATTTTTTTCAATTCTTCGTCTCACGTGCCCAACCTTATTTTAATTTCAACTCCCATCTGAGTTGAATAAGTGACGAATTATCAACATCCCAATCTATTTCCAATCAAATATTGTTATTTGTTTAAAAACAAACAACGCACAGCGTCTTCGACGGTAGGGTGTACATTTTTTCTCGAAGCATAACCAGCTTTCTAATATTTAATATTTTAATATTCCGTAGAAATACGTCCGTCATCTTGCCTCCCTGTCTACACATGTTTGCTGTCGTGAAATGTTCCAGTGGTTGTCCACTTTGATTAGGAATCCATGTTCGAAACAAGCTTAGGGCATGCTTTCTTGCTGAACGTTTCGTTGAAGCAACGGATTTGGTATTTTCATTGTATTAACTCTAATTGAAACTACTGACTTGTAATCAAACGCGAAACGTTAAACGAACAGACATACCCATTGTTGTGTATTCAAATTTAAAAATTAGATTAAATTAAAAAAAATATCATCAGTATTTGGAAATAATATACACTGCTAACTTGTTAGTTCGAGGATTTTAATCCAAAACCCATAAATTCCAAACATACCCGCTGGGTAATATAATGCGTCAACTCGTCAATTCGGGCATCTCGTCAATCCGGACACCTCGTCAATCTGATTGCCATGCTACGGTTTAACGGGGTTGTACTTTATAAAGGATTCAACTTTTCGAACTCTCCCTTTTTCATTTTGATTACGACCTTGAGATTTTAGTTATTCCATAAATACTTACATCATGAACCTGTATTCTTTGTCATTCGTTCACCAGATACTTTCGCGAGATGTACCAGCTGTTTCTAAGCTTCGGGTCATCACTCTTCAATAACCTGCGATTCCAGATTGGCTATTGGCGTACATGCCTCGTAGACCTAACGATTGTAACTAAAATCGTTTTCCGTTTATTATAGCCAGTAGATTATAACGCACGCACCAGAGATTCCGAAGGTCAATGTTAAATTAACTTAATACTTTTTTCACAAACGCAAAGCACAGTTATGGATCTAAATGATTTTATTCTGTTGTGTACAGGTAGGAGTACGTGACGCATCTGCCTCACTATGTAGCGGTACGTTTGTAGTTCAGGGACAGGTTTCAGAGGGACAAAGCGACAGACACTGTGTGATTCTTTTGATCCAAAATGATTTTAAAAATTATAACATCACTTATATCGACATACTGGCTCCAAAACAATGTATCACTAACTGACCTTGTACGTACCAATTCCCGTGCACTTCAATTAAATGTGGGGCGGTTGGATGGCCTAATGGTTAAAGCGTTTGCTCATCACGCCAAAGACCCGAGTTCGATATATTGCTGGAATATTGCTAAAAGCGGCGTAAAACCATACTCACTCACTCACCAATTAAATGTCCAGCTCTGTCAGATGCTCAGCTACACATCTCATACCTGCATCACTTCGGTGATGAGTGAGTGAGTGTGTCGGATTTTGACGCCGCTTTCAGCAATATTAACGCTATGGCGGGGAATATCAGAAATGGCCAACACATAAACTCATGTGCGATATCGAACCTGGGCCTTCGGCTACCTCACCGCCTCCTCACTAAGCTGATATAACCGACGGGCGGTGGGGTAGCCTGATGGTTAAAGCGTTCGTTCGTCACGCCGAAAACCTGGGTTCGATTCCTCACATGGGCACAATATGGTGTCCCCTGCCGTGATATTGCTGGAATATTGCTAAAAGCGGCGTAAAACCATACTCACTCACTGACATTACCGAAACACTGCTTAAATTGGAGTTATACCAAATTCATTGGGATAATGTATAGTAGAGAGAAGAAAATGAAATAAACTGTATCCATACACTGACATTGGAAGTAAATACCACCATCAGTTCGCTAACCACGTTATACTTATTCATTGGGGCATTACTGTTGAACTGAATATCGCCGTTTAAAACTAACTCACCAACACTTGTGAGCTACACCTTTATGTGACATTTTCAGTTATTCGCACATGCCACAATTTCATATTATGTTTGTGTATACAAATTTAGACGTTTTTAAATAAAATATTAATTTGCTCGTCATTGTCGAACGCTATAATTATAATGATTTATGTACCCTAATGTTTACAATAATATATTTTGTAAATTTTCATAGGTGTTTTCCTTCAAACAATCGGCCCGCTGTATAGCGAGGGAGGCTCAGGCACACGTCTACATAACCACTTAAAAACGTGTGTGTTTCAACGTATGTGTAAATCAAGTTGAGAATTACTGACGCGCTTCAACAATTAAGCCATGCAGGTATTGTCAAGTATTGACAAACCTTAAGATATGATTAATGACCGTCTGAATGTTTACGTATTTCAGAACATGTCTAACGCATGCGACCAGAGGGGATTTAATCGGTGAGCTAAAATAACCAGCAATTTATACGGGACAGGATATATATGTCAATATTTGTGAACATTATTTACACACGTTAAGTGACGAAAAAAATGTCGGTCACGTGATAAGTTCTGTAAACGTGTAAAGTACACTGTGCATCAGGGTTAATGTACATACAGTGTTGCCTTGCCGGAAACATGCTTGGAAGAATATGTCAAACTGTTAAAACACGACGAAATATTTTATTCATTACTACACGAATATTCAGTTATTGTTTGATTGAGAAGTGACTGTTTCATTGCCAAGTGAAATAATAAAATGATCATATTTGTTACGGGTCCATTGTGAAATGTCCAGTTGTTTGATGAAAGCAATTTCGGAAAGGTTTTTGTTACACTGCATAACGTATGATACGAAACGTAGACCTGATCAAAGGTGTGTGTGGGGAGGAATCTAAATGACGTGTGTTTGTTCTGTGACTATACCCTATGGTGGTATTGGCAGTGGTATATACCATGGCAGGTTCTTGAAGAAACATCACCATGAACAAACATGTTGGCATTGGCCTTTAGGGACACCTGTTTAATTCCTAGGGGTTGGGTATTGCAGAGAATTTTCATATTGCGATGCGGAAGCATATATTGCGATATGTATTTATAATCGAGTTAATGCTTGATTATAAAGCAAAAACACAACAAAATCACTATGATTGATTAACCTTTTAAAAAACCTTTAATAATGACAAAATGATAATGTAAGTAACATTTGGCACTAATGAAACAGGGAAAAGAACAATTAAAAAAACGGAAATATCCGAAGATTTCCGAGTGTTACAAAGTTTTCCGAATGCATGTCAAAATACCGGTTTTCGATCAGCGTATCGCAACGTATGTTTTCATGTAAATAAAACCGGTAAACCGGTTATATTGCGCAGCCCTATTAATTCCAGTCTGTTCGTTGATAAAATGCATACTGTGAATGGATGGATGAATGGATGGATGGATGGATCGATGAGCTTAGAAGAATTCTTACTCTCAGGGAGTTGAGGCAAACTTGACTCGCCCGGTCATTTCAGAAGGACTCATTTTCTGGGGTCTGGGACAGATTAGACCCCGTTTTCTGAGCGATCTTACCGCCTCGATGAACGTTAACCTGTGTAATAGTAGAGGCGTTAGCACGAAGGTCGCCTTGTGTAACCGGGCCGTGGCTGGCTAGTGGTCAAAGCGTTTGCTGGTCACCTCGAGGGTTCTGATTCGATTCCCATATGGGTTCAGAGTGTGAGTTCGCTCTTGGTGTCCACTACGGGGTAATGCTGGACTAAAACTCAATCAGTCCAAAACGGGGAAAATATATAGTACCGCAGGCACTTAGTAATTGTCATCAGCTTTATCAGAGTGAGTGAGTAAATAGGGTTTAACTCCGCTTCTTGGCCATATCGCAGTTTCATATCGATGTGACCAAAATGATGAAAGCACCTAGCAAACAGAAGACGAAAACACACCCAGGCCCAAACTCAGTGCAAATTATATTCGGACGCACAATCAGCGGATACTGGCAAGACAAAGGAACACTACTCAATATGGCGAATCCCGATGCCATACCGATTGGCCTCTGCTGACGTCCGAACCACAGGGGCGTGTCACGCTTAGAAACAGCGTTAGAAAGACATATAGGTATAAAGACCCTACCCTAGTACTATATAAAAGGAAAGGGATGTAACGACGGAACCACCCCCTCCTCAAACAAAGTTAGATTTCACCACGTAAACTATTTTTAAGGCCCCGTCGAGGCCTACGGATCGAAAGCGAGATGATTTCCCTACAAAATGAGCTGTAAATGGTCACAATCGGATCATTATTTCAAAGGTTATACGCCACGACTCACCGAAAACAGCTACCTCCGCAATTCCAAGCCAAAATCATGGATCACCCAAGACAGCGAAAACTCACCTTTAAATTCGTTTATTAATTCCAGCCACAATGACAGCACCTATGTAGGGCTAGATTCGATCAGCAGCGGCATTCCACGGGACTAAAAACTTATTGCAACATCTACAAATCATTTCCTCGACAGTAAGCAGGCTTTTTCTCCAAAACCATCGGCAATCATACTCACTTGTCGGCCATAGATGCCCTTGACATTTAAGTGACGCAATAGCATAAATGCGGCATTTTTCCTTATGCCCTAAATAGCTACCTTAAGAACTCGTAAATGTTTTAAACAGTTTTCCACAATATATTTTGTTTAAACTGAAATGATGACGTACGTATATGCCAAACGGCCTATGTTCTTTGTTTATAGCGATACAATCGTTAAATGATTGATTTTTACGGCGAGGTTTTTGACGCTGTGTGTGAGTGTTTGTTTTAAATAATGCGTTTATAGCTTTTGATATTCCAGGATCTTCACACATGTTACATGCCATACACAATCTTTCCCATCTGACGCCCAATCGCCAATGTGCCGAAATCAATGCGTTATAAAGTACTTATTCGAAAGCTTTATAATTGTTCCGGTCCGTCCATGCGTGGGACCGATGTACAGAACATTGTAACATTACAGTTTGCTTAAATATAAAACATCGATCCGTAATACTTAATG
This sequence comes from Haliotis rubra, assembly GCF_003918875.1. Classification (NCBI taxonomy): domain Eukaryota; kingdom Metazoa; phylum Mollusca; class Gastropoda; order Lepetellida; family Haliotidae; genus Haliotis; species Haliotis rubra. The sequence continues at coordinate 28,509 of NW_025765626.1, read as the reverse complement.
TGTGGAAAATATATAACGTTCAGTTTCGCCTGGAGTAATATTTCTATAAGGAACCTTTCGATATATGTGAGAAAAAAACGTACATAAAAATGAAATGTTTATGCGAATGCTCTTTTCATGGACCGCCCCTAGGACAAATTGAATTTCCGCGAACAGTGTTTGCACTCTTAAGAAAACACAACAAAAGCTTTCGGCAAATACATCCCGATCACTCCTTTGAAAACATATTGATGGCAAGTGTCTGTTAAGTATTTTGACTCAATTTCGCTGTACAGGGCCCTCCATGAAATGGGTGTTAATTTGGCGCTAATCAAATAACTGCTGAAAAAAAAGAAGTAAATATTTACGATTTGGAGAGTACTGAAAATCAACAAATTATTGATTACCACCCGCCGCTCGTTGATTTTACGTTATAAAGAATAGATCGATGTATCGACATCTTCATAAAATGTCCCAAAACGCAAATATGAATATTGACAGATGATTAGAAAGAGAAAAGGGAACGTCTCCTTCAGCGGGATAGGGCGTCATAATGACATCACATCACAACGTTTCCACATCAATAGCATATAGACGCAGAGCGTTAACTGGTGATTAGGAGTACGAAAGATGCCCAAACTGTTTAACCGCAATCAATATGCCGATATCTGCCTAAATGATTTGCACACAAGGAACACCTGAGCAACTAATTGTGTACAGAAAATAATTTTGTACATTTCTTATCCGAACGGGTCCTTGTTTTGTAAAAGGGTCATTTAACGCGGTGAACCGGAGAAGTGATGATCTTCATCTTTGTCGTATGTTGGTTATTTTTGTCATATTGATAATGATTTCTTAAGAAGAAAACGGTATAAATATTATATTGTTTGTTTTTAGCACACGTATCATAAAGTATACATATATTTGGCTTTTTATCTGTCGTGTCAAATGTGACGACGAACGCGTGCGTGCGTGTTGCTGATGTCTAATAAAATATATTAAACTATCTACCTTGTATTCTAACAGCATTGTCTTATAGACTGGTACACTCGTATCCTGTACGGGGAAAGCTAGGGACTTCATTGGCATCGTTCTTGTTGTCGTCATCGTGTCTATCTTCTTCATCATCATCATCATCATCATCATCAGTTTTGTAATAATCATGATCAGGTGCGTACACTTTGTGTTGTAGTTTATTGTGTGTAACTGCGTCACTATGCGCTGGCCGTTTACTGGTTTACAGGGTCTCCATGACATTGATAAAATATCGCTGTAATATACGCAGAGAAACAAATAAAGGAACACAGGAAAATACAAGCGTTCCTAAACTATTTCCCAGTTTTCATCACCGGCTTTGAATAGCGTTATGGGAGGAAATCTGAGAATACATAAAGGAACACTGCCATGAAGTGGTGTTCCCTTATTTGTTTCCCTCAGTATATAGAACATGTACTCACTAGTCTGTGTGTACCATAGGTATAGTCATCGTTAGTCCTATGTGTGAGAGACTTGTAGATTAGATGATTATCCAACGTAAGACAGAAGAGACTCGTTTTAAATACCCGCATTTCAGTTATAAACTGAAAAATAATTTGCTTGAGGTCGTTGTGTTCTTCAAACCATGACACCATTCAACCGTCCTAACTTATAAAATATGAACCGTGAACAAAGAATGATGTTGAAATGTACTTTTCAAAAAGGATTGGGTTTTTGAGGACGAACTTGATCAAGATGAACACCTGTTAAAACTGACGCTAAGTGTTATTAATGGTGGAAAAGGAAGTGGAAAGAAATATGATCTAAAGACTTCATTCATTGAATGTGACATAGGCAAGAATGCATCAAAAACTAGAACCATATAGCTTTTATTTAAAACGAATGATGTGTAACTGTTACCGCCAGGTCGCAACAAGTCTCCGGGATGGCTTTTATACACTGGAAATCTGATACTTCACCAGCCGGTGTATGTGTAATACAACAACCCACAGCCTCGTGGATTAGCGTCTCGGATGGAAACAGTAAAACCGATTCATATTGTTAACGCCTAATTACTGAAACGCGGATTATATATGGCGGCTGTCATTAATAATATAGCACTTCCGAAATATTCAACAATGGTAGCTTATTTTCGGTTGATAGATACTCTGAAGTGCTTCCTTTTTCGTCATTGATGAAAATGACCTTTTATTGTGATGACCTGGTCCTTTATTGTGCTCCTATGTTCTAAAGGGCCATTTTTCACTCGGCGATTATGCGCACACAACCTATTAAAAGGCAGTGCATGTTTTAACGTCAGTCTCGTCGGATGGGTGACTTGCCGGAGAGAAAGCCTAAAACAAGGGAAGCACGAGACAGGAAGTCTTAATCGGGGTCTCGGAAATTCGGATTGTTGGGTACATCCGGAAAACAGTGGCTCCGGTCGTTAACGAACCCCGGGCTACTCTAAAACGGCAGTGTGTAACTAAGACGGAATGCCATGAAACTGGTAAAACGAAAATCCCAGCTAAGGTAATTGAAAAGCGTGTTCAACAGTGTCTTTCGGGAGAGGCAGCATCTCACGTTTGAAACTCATTGATTTCTGATAAAACTTGGGGCTAATTAGAAGCAGAACATTTAACACTTAATACAGGATCGACCCGACAACCACTTGTAGTGGGGTGAAAAGTATTCCGAGTTCGGTCGATACCCAGGAACGATTTTTACTGCTCCCCTCATCCGCCATCTTACCAGCTGAGGGTTTACAGCCACTAATCGCCATATTAACACCGCAGCACAAAGATAGGGTCACACTTAGAACATCAGGGTGTCTTCTAGTGTCTGCAAAGATTGGAAAGTGTCTCTCAACCCAAATATGGAATCTGGATGAATGTCCATTAAAAGACACTAACAAATCGCACGGGGGATTTATGGCACCGCCATCGCGCCATAAAAATCCCATAGAGCACTGAGATTCTAATTCTCCTCGGTGAAAGTCTTGTTAAGAAATCTGTTTTAACAAAACGCCACAAATAGGCTTTAATAAACGGAATTGTATCATTACGAGTTTTAAAACCGACGGTATATTTTTTGTTTGATTTTATGTGTCATCTTGAAGTTGAACAGATATCTTCGGAGCTGGTAACAGTAGAAGACAAGGCTCTTTTCTCTAGGGCCATTAAATTGTTGATTAAGAAACGCTGAGCGACTTAACGCCTTTGTCACAAAGCCATTGCTGCAGGCCTGACGGTATCCTCGTACAAATACAACCCAAAGCATGCTGGGTGTCACACGTCAAAGTTACGTTCAAACGGAGCAAATGGGTTTCAAAATATCATTTAAAGTCTCATAAAATTTAAAAGCCACAGATCTAGATTTTTACTGGCTGAGAACAACGCTCATTAAAACCGTCGCCGGTTGCTTATAATGCGGAAAATATTAAGCTGTAGAAATCGGAGACGAGTGTCACTTCATGTCATTGCAATTGTGTTTGGATCGCTCACCATATATAAGTACAGTAACCTTGACGTTAAACCCCATTTCACGTCACCTGTACAGAACTTAAAAGTCAGCAATGGTCGATTGTTATCACCCATGCAGGGGTGGAAATAACTTTAAAATTGCTAGTGTACTCCGGTACAGTGGCACATGTAAAATCACTTGCCCTGATAATTTTTCCGATATACCGGCCGTTTTCTTGTTGATTTTTAAAATAAACAACATAATTAATATTGGAATGTCAACTGGACACCGGTACAGTGTGATATACAAATTTGCTTGCCCGACAGAAAAAAAACACTGGACTCGGGCGTCGGGCAATGGGTTATTTCCACCCTTGCCATGTGTCACAGTGGCACAAGCGTTCGCTCATAACGTCGAAAAACCGGGTAGACAGGGCTGAACGGAGGCAAATTAATATGGTTCAGACTGGGACAGTGAGCGAGTTGGGTTTTACGCCGCTTTTAGCAATATTCCAACAATATAACGGCAGGGGACACCAGAAATGGGCTTCACACATTGTACCCATGTAGGGAATCGAACCCGGGTCTTCAGCGTGACGAGCGGATGCTTTAACCACTAGGCCACCCCACGGCTCAATATGGTTCAGAGACTACACCAGACTATGCTAGCTAGGTTAGTGGTGTGTTTGCATAATAATAACTCGGATATAAACTCACCAAGATGCAGGGTTAGGGGTGTCATATGGATAGTGAAGCTCTGTATGAAATAATATCCGGATATGAAATTCAGAATGCTACGTGTAAACCTGGTATCGCGGAGGCGTTTCGGTGTGCAGAGGTGGGTCCACGAGGGTTACAAGAAACCTTTAGATCGTGGTTCGAATCCCAGATTCCTCTGTTTACATTTCACGGTTTGTCTGTACCATGCCGGTGTTCATGTGTTTCACCAAAGAGGTAAGCGTCTAATCTAACACACGCATCACTATTAGCATCCCCAAAACACCAAGCCGTGATACTTTGTGAACCGGGGCGGTGGGGTAGCCTAATGGTTAAAGCGTTCGCTCGTCACGCTGAAGACCCAGGTTTGATTCCCCACATGGATACAATGTGTGAAGTCTATTTCTTTTCTCCCGCTGTGATATTGCTGGAATATTGCTAAAAGCGGCGTAAAACCATATTACATCGCGTTACAATGCCCCAGAACCCCACAAGGTAATTAAGAGAAACGCAAAATCAGAGCACTCCGCTGACCATGTTCAGTTAGGTTGTTTTCATTAGAATTTATTTCGTGTTTCAGTCCACTAGTAATCACCAGTAAAGTCTAATCGTATCCTGTTCTAACAGACTGAAAAGTTCTGTAAAATATTCAAAATGGAAGCCAGTCTTGAGTGTGGGTAATTACCAAGAAGCATATGCCCTTGGTCTTCAGATTTAATAGGAAAGTAATACCAGAGTTTTCGACAAATGTCTTCCTTTTCATATAGACAATCAAGTAAAACTGATTTGAAACGCGACGGTGGTTTACACGATGGAACGATTTAGGCACTTTCAAGCCCATCATTTATGAATTTTAGTTCAATATGAAATCTTTGATATTACGACTTATTACGTGGCTATCTGCATCACCTAGTGGCTGGTGCTGCTGCTGCTGCTGCTGTCGTTGTCTGAGCGTTAACATTTTGGGTACAAGTAATTCTAGCGTCCAACACGTGAAGCCGAGCTCAAGGCTGGTCGTTCTTGCATTGCCGTTACGTTAGGACAACTACGGGAAACAGTAACGTTTCATTAAGCGGGGAAATTAATACGGACACTTAGAACTAAGCGTTCTTGTCATTGATGCAGTGCTAAACGGCAGAACGTTGAGCTAATGGATAAACTGTCCAGGGGCCGGCTTTGATGTTTTTTAGTTTTTATTAATCATTTAGTTAGTTGTGTCGGTTTTATTTATTTATTTATTTATTTATTTATTTATTTATTTATTTATTTATTTATTTATTTATTTATTTATTTATTTATTTATTTATTTATTTATTTATTTATTTATTTGGTTGAATAAAAAACTGGAAAATATTAAGATAATAATATTTGTACCCCCTCCCCCCTCCAATATACCATGGTGCGAAATATCATCAGGTTATATTTTCAAAATATAGATTCAACGAAACCAAACTAGTGGGTGATAGACTGACCATCGTCCAGCACAGTCGGGGTACAATGACACACAATGAATGTCAATCATCAAGGCGTAGTTACGTCTACCAACACGGAATGAAACTCGTGGCTGAAGCACATAAACTAAGTGACGATCCACGCCGAATGTTGGCCATTCTCTTAGTCATCTCTTATTATACGCTTTAGGAACCATGGGACAGTTAACGCAAATCTGATGTCTCCATACAAGCCTAAATACCTGAATCACACCAATCAAGGGTAATTATGTGGTGTATGTTTTCCTATCACTCGCTGAGTCAGCATAAACAAATGAATGCTGGAAAGAAGCCCTTGTGCAAGTCCTCTTTTGCATCAAAACATATCTGGTCGTGTATATTGATATATATATATATACATATGGCTATCTTTATCACTCAGACTCATCGGGATCTTTTCCAAACACATCAACTGCCGCATCAAACACCATGATCCTAGTTATATATCCCTTTTATGAATAAATATGTGGGTTGGTCGCCATTTTAATTTTATTTTTAATCTCCCAACCTCTCCAAGTTAATTTAATTATTGTACCAAAAAGCCGTCAAGGCTTGAAAACTTTGAAGCCTTTCCCGATTTACAAAATGACGACCTGGAATGTTTGCCTCCAGAACAGTAATTCCGGTGAATTCCGGTGGAGAATTCATTTGCTGGTGGTGAGAGGCTACTGGATTGATCACGTGATAAGACTGGTTTACTTGATTGCGTGTCATCGTAACCGACGGCTGGGTCGTCGTTGCTTATACCATCAACTATAGCTACTTGGTTTGTCAGTGCCGTGAAGATCAGGGTTAGAACGGGTCTTCAATAACCCACGCTTGTTGTAAGAGGCGACTAACGGGATCAGGTGATTAGGCTCGTTGACACATGTCATCGTATCCCAGTTGCGTAGATCGATGTTCATGATGTTGATCACTGGATTGTCTGGTCCAGGCTCGACCGCCGCCATATAGCTGGAATATTACTGAGTGCGGCGTAAAACTCAACTCATCCACTCAATCTATCTGGAGGCCTGTCAAAATCGAATCTGGACCACAGAAACCAAGTCGCTGATATTATTACCAACGATCCAGTTTAGTGTTTCATTCAAAAATGAGACAAAACTCACTCGAGGGTAGGACCGTTTTTAAAGGAATTCCCTTAACAATGCAGTGATCTATCGATCAGAACACTTCTTTCGTTGACATCACAGGTGGTGCCCGTATCGACCCTTCCCGAAGTAGGTTAATTCTAGGTTGTTTGAGACCATATTTGATCTCATCGCTTGACATATCTCTTACGGGTAGTAACATCTGAAGAAAAGGCCGAAGGCCACACACCTAATTATCATTATCCGAAGAGACAGAACACTCTCTAATAACAGCACAAGCATGACGGTGGTCCCGAAAGGGGCCATTTGTTCATCTGACACCAAACATGCAATTATAATTAGCGGAATAGAGCAAAACACCCAACTAGGAAGAATCCTGCGACGGTAGGAACGGTCGAGGTACCCAGTACCGGTTGGCCTGTCACAATTACACGCTTACTTTAAATCTGCCAGCTTTTCTCTCAAATTATCGACTAAAATCAAGGAAAATTAGTGATGCTCAGCTGAAGCCTAATGTTGCCTGTCGTGGGAGATAATTTCTCATAATTAGGTTTCCGGCGCTTTATATGCCTACAAATAGCAGCCACATACAGAAGGAATTCATCAGTTGCTTCTAATGCCCCATTAGCCTAGGGATCCCATGCTTCATACGCCGTATTCAGTCTTTACTCGACCCCAATCCACGATAAAGCACCATGTGCGAGTTTTTTAATACATCGGTCGAGATGAAAAGAAAACACGTTTTTTGCTCTGTGGAACAGTGTATTTCCCGTGAACAGCTTATTGCAACCGGGGCCACTGCTTGCCATATTCCTACGGACCTTTATGAAACAGAGTAAACGACGGCGCGACGGAATTGGACGTCATTTAAACCGTCAGATTTAGGCGAATTTATTGCAACAGGCGAAGATGTATGAATTTCATCTAGTTCAGATCTCCGGCTTTTGATAGCTACCAGATGTTCCCCCGTCCATTCCCCGCGACTATTATCTCTTATGAGTTTTATACTTTTTAGTGATTACAGACATGTGTTGTAGCTGGATCGGGGGAGATAACGGAAGATTTTCCTTCGTCGAGTCAGCTCTCAGACCCTCGGTGAATGGACCGTTCTCCCAGCTCAGCCGCTTGCTCACAAACGCCCCTTCAGATAATAATCGATCACTAACGGTTCCTATAAGAAGATACTTTCTAACTTATTAGCATCATCCGATAAGCCCCTATAGATACCATTAGCCCTGTCTGTGGAAGACGTACACTGCTAATGATTTGAGACGATGGAGGTAGTCTAGTGGGTACGCGCTTGCTCGTCACGCCTACGTATCGGGTTTGATTCCCCACATCGTTAGATACTGTGTGTGGAGCTCTACTTGGTGTCTCCCACCTTGGTGTAACTGGAATATTGTTACTCACTCACTGACACGTACTATAGCTCGAATGGGGGGTGAGATTCCCCCATTGATATTTGAAGTCTAATTTCACAAGTGGATATTGGTGGAATATTGCTAAAACCTTCCCGGAACAATGCTTATTTTCGCCATGGTGCTACAAGCCTTTAAAAAGGTACCCTCTGAACTCTGTACAAAGTTGCTTCCCTTAGGTAAAGGCTGTAGGGGAGGAGTGCGCCATGTTTTCTACTTTTCTTGTAACACAAACTGTGGGGTTTTACGTTAAATGACAATAAAAGGCCAGTGTCATCGTCACCTTTTAGAAAAAAAGGTTTTTGCATTACATTTACGCATTGAACGATGTTGTTTTGCCTTTTTGTTTTGTTTACGTTTTTGAACAACTTCTTGAATTACATTTACGCATTGAACGATGTTGTTTTGTCTTTCAGCTACTTTCTTCTGTCACATTTTCACAATGACGTTGTAGCCCTGCTGGGTCAAGTCACAGAATTTAAGGAGTTATAGGATAGGAGTCATAGACCTGATGGATTGCTCCATGACGTTCGTGGTGTTCATAATAGAGGTAAATAGGTACGGCGATCATACACTCCTCCAGCACCAACCTGGCACGTCGTGACAAGACCGTATTACCGTTGTAGCGGCGTTGAACGCATAGCTATTAATGAAATCAGTCAATCCCTTGATTATGGGTACAATTAAGACAATTAATAATCCTCGTCCATCTCCATGATTGTGATCATCAAGACTTGAATGAGTGAGTGAGTGACGCTTTGACTGACTGACTGAGTTTGGTTTTACGCCGCTTTTAGCAATATTCCAGAAACATCACGGCGGGGGACACCAGAAATGGGCTTCACACATTTTACCCATGTGGGGATTCGAACCCGGGTCTTCGGCGTGACGAGCCAACCACAACACACAGTTGGAATACTGGTGCATGAAACCCGACTACAAATCCCTCGCTTAATACTGGGTCCCTATCTTCATCATCTACGCCAGCATCCGTGGACAATGAAACTTCCATTTCGCTCACGCCCCTACCAGCAGAGACGTATTAGTATTAAGTACTTGATTAAGTATTAAAAAGTGATTATTAAGGTATTTAAGCAGGGTTGAGTCTCAGGGAATATGTTGTATACCGTTCTGTAATCCTGGGAAAGCTTGTGATCAAAAGGGTTAGCTTGCCCCACTGCGTATCCGGGTTGGATAATTATTGTTCAAAATGATACCAGATTCTACTTAATTATATTCCTGTGTTTCTCCTCACCAACCCGGAAGTTTCACTAAGGTAACGTTTAAACCCTGCATCGCATCAAGTATTTTTCCCTCATCAAGCTGGCACGCTGGGATATGGGACATTCATAGGGATGTTGAACCCAAGTCACTCGCTCCTTGCTGTCGATACTTCAAAGGGACATAGGGCGGTGAGGTAGTCTAGTGGTTAAAGCGCTCGCTTGTCACGCCGAAGGCCTGGGTTCATTCCCCACATGGGTACAATGTGTAAGGAAGAGTTGGTGTCCCCTGCCCTGGTATTGCTAGAATATTGCTTACAGCGGCATAAAACCACATTCACTCACTCAAAGATAGATGAAAACTGTTTACGTGTACTGATTCGCTATATAGTAACAACAACTGTATTCTAACAACAAATGTCAACACAAATAATCTAACAACACAACTATGTTCTGCCAGTGTGTTTCCCATCCATCACAGCCATTGCGAAATGGCGGGTCTCAAGATGTATCGCGTTAAGGGGTCAGGTATTGATCGGTACGTGGCAATATTTACACAGCCACATATATGTCCTATGTTTTATGAAGTCCCCGTGGTATTTAAAGTCAGGGGCAGTGGAGGTATTCTAGTAGAGAAAGCGTTCGGTCTTCAAGCCAAAGACCCGGGTTTGCTTCTTCTCCTCCGCCAGGGGCGGTGGGGTAGCCTAATGGTTAAAGCGTTGGCTCGTCACGCCGAAGACCCGGGTTCGAATCCCCACATGGGTACAATGTGTGAAGCCCATTTCTGGTGTCCACCCGCCGTGATGTAGCTGGAATATTGCTAAAAGCGGCGTAAAACCAAACTCAGTCAGTCAGTCAGTCTCCTCCGCCAAAATAAGACCTGCACCATCTACACGTCACCTATACTATACGTATACGTATGTTTTTTGGTTTGTTAATTTGTTTGCTTGTAGGTTTGTTTGTTGTTTAACGTCGCCCTCAGCAACATTCCAGCAACATGGCGACGGTCTGTACAAAACAGCAATGTGTCTAAAATCGAATCTGGACAAGACAAACCAAGGTTTCTTGAATGTGTGTGTCACATTCAGCTATATGACATTCTGAATATAATCGAGTCCGGACCAGACAATCCAGTGATTCACAGCATGAGCATCGATCTACGCAACTGGGATACTATGACAAGTGGCAATCAAGTCAGCGAGCCTGATCACCCGATCTCGTTAGTCGCCTCCAACGCCAAGCATCAATTGCTGAGATCAATTCTAATCCCAGTCTTCACGGGGCGGGCGACTGGGCCTAGTGGTTAAAGCATTCGCTCGTCACGCCGAAGACCTGGGTTCCATTCCCAACACGTATGGGTGCAATGTGTGAAGCCCATTTCTGGCGTCCCCCGCCGTGATATTGCTGGAATATTGCTGAAAGCGGCGTGAAACTAAACTTACTCACTCACAACTATATGCAGGACTGTGTCGGGGTAACATACTGCTCCTGGTGCCGTTGAGGCAGTGTATCCAGCAGTGTTATATTACTGTATTTTGGTATATTTTAAGACACGGTCGTATTTTGCAACGCATAGAAATATATATCAGCTGTCCGCAGCTTGGGGTATTGACACACACCCTTAGGTTTTAAAACATTCTCGGCGATCGTGATCGACGTTTTGTCGGCCGCAGGTGTAAAGGGTTTTCCTATGACGATCAACGCCCGCAAGGCAGGTCTACACCAAGCCGACACGCGTTCCCCTTTCTATGAAGTCTGAAGTCACTTTGACGGTCTCTGAAGCTGAACATTGCGATGAAAAGCACACTGAATAATACTGATGACCTCGTACTTATTCCACAAAACACCCATGTGTATTTTTACATGATACTTCACATGAGTTAGTCGGCATACGTGCATTTATGATTTTGTTTGTGGTTAAACGCAGCGCTCAGCATATTTCAGCTATATGGCGTCAGCCTGTAGTGAGTTTGAGTTTTACTACGCTTTTGGCAATATTCCAGCCATATCACGGCGGGGAAATACCAGAAATGAGCCGGGTCTTCGGCGTGACGAACAAACGCTTTAACCACTAGCCTAGCCCACCACCTCAGCGTCGGCTTGTACAATAATAATGGTGTCTCGACCAGACAACCCAGTGATCAACAGTCACCCCACTGTACTGGGAGTTGGGGAACGGGTGGCCCAGTTGTCAAAGGTGGTGCAGAGTACCTTAGTCGTGTCAGAAACCTACAATCGTGGGTTCGAATCCCAGACCCGTCGAGATTCCGATTCCCCAGGATAACAAACACCTGGTCCCTTGTTCAGGTTGATTTCGTGGATCGTGGCTCAAAATATCAAACGTCGGTAAACAACAATCACACACTCCAGTCCAAGATTCATCCTAGTTCGGTTTCTTGGTTTGTTGGTACCATACCAGGGATTAACTATAATGGCCTCAGGCCTGAAGCCCCCGAGATCTTTCCCTGTGCGACTAACAGGCAGTAAGATAACTGAAATACTGTTCACAGTGGTTTCACGCACAGCAAATGATTGTCGTAAAATGACAAACGCAGTTATTTAAGACCTGTCGCCTTGGATATCATTCCAACATGAATCTAGCATGGTGGGAGTTGACAGGCACTGTTAAAGAGGCGCTATTCCCGGGCCAAATTGCATGCTTGAATCAGGTCACTCAAACACCTCTTTACTCATCTGTTAACTCAGTTTTATGTCCAGTTTAAACAATAACCGATCACCCTAATTACATGGAGAAAATGTCTCAATTACACACAAGGCGCTAATCACTGGATCTTCCGTGAGGGACTAAGCAGCCAAGAAACTATACAGAACACTGCGTTGTGAAACTGAAAAACAACAAAGCTGAAAATCAGACCAAGGAGCCGATGATCTGCGCTGAACACCAGGCTACGAATCCGATGATCTGCACGGTACCCCAGACCACGGAGCCGATGATCTGCGCTGAACATCAGGCTACGATTCCGATGATCTGCACGGTACCCCGGCCACGGAGCCGATGATCTGCGCTGAACACCAGGCTACGATTCCGATGATCTGCATTGAAAATCAGGGTAGCTATTCTCGAAACGTTCCTAGCCCAACGAACTTCTTAAGCCTATCCTTAACACATTGGCTACGATCAAAGTTAAGAATTCTTAGGGCTACGAACTTTTCGAGAATAAGGGCCCAGTTTCGGAGCCGCTGATTAGCACTGAACACTAGACCACGAAGCCGGTGATCTGCACTGAACACAAGACCACGAAGCCGGTGATCTGCACCGAACACTAGACCACAGAAGCCGGTGATCTGCACTGAACACCAGGTACCGGAGCTTATAACCTGCACTGAACATCAGAGTATGGATCCGATGATTACACCACTATACGGTCACACCAGGCAACGGCGCTGATGATCTTCACTGAACACCAGACCATGGAGCCGGTGATCTGCACTGAACCCCAGACCATGGAGCCGATGATCATTCTGCAGTAAACACCAAACCACGAAGCAGGGATAGACCCCACACCAGACATGGAGCCGGAGCCTATCTTTTGACCATACAGAATCCGCTGTTCATGGGTTCGAATCCCAGACAATCCCTGATTTCAATTATTAATGAGTGAGTATAGTATCCACGTGTTTCTTGAGTGGAGCATTCAGGCTGTTTACATGTATCCGCAGGGACCTACTCTTTAACAATAATCCCATGACAGCTGCCACTTCCTGGTTCCTGGTTTGAGAATCCCTGCTGGTCGTAATATGCGACTTCGTGATCAAGTTCGTTGTTGTTTAAGTGCACTGAGTTACGTGAACGTTGCTCATGATAAAAATCACAACATTTTCTAAATTAATTTCAGACCGCCGTTGTGAAGCTGGAATGTCGCTGCCTCAAACAACAGGCAAACATAATGTATGTGCATATATAATTTATGATTCTCTCCTCAGATTTCGCTCCTGTGCCTGATACATTATACAGCTGATTGCAGATAGGTTGCATGCACACCGGGATGGAAAACGCCGGATCCGTCTATACGTAATTATAAAACACAAAGCTCCTGAGTCATATACGCGGTGACATCCTGTTGGAAATTAGCTTAAATTGAACCCAGTAAGGTAGCTAATGCAGGGGATACTTTAATATGTGGGGTTGCGGCCCTTATAACGCCAGGATCCGCTGTTTTGAATCCACATTCGAAAAAGTTAAGTATTCTGAGTTTGACGGCACCACACCCGTGCTCGACAGTTTCAAAACAGTGGTAGCAGGCATGTAAAAGTATACTGTCCAATGTGTGAAATTCATTTAGATTTTATTTACCCTTATACATGTATATATTCTGCCGATGTATTGCGATTAATCTCCGCAGGCCATTATATAATTACAAACACATCTCGGCAGACAGGATAACTGCTTTCTTCAATTATTTGCAGCAGAATGACACATAAAATACCTTTTATTTGAACGTAAATCTGAAATTTAAATCTCTCAGACATTAACTGGCCATAAAACTCTAGATACGTTGTGGTGATCAATTTAACCCGTGTCAGGAGATATAAATACTGAAACCACACCTTGTTTCTGTTAAAAAAGACAGGTACTACGGGGTGGCGACACTGGTCGCCTGCAGCAGCTGATACGTGGAGTATCACCTCGGAGTGCAAATACAGCACGGTGGCTCGAAACGTTCGCGTGCCTCTTCCATAACGACATCCCAATATATCACTCTCTGCCTCGGGTTGGGACACCGCTAATACCCCTAAATGCCATTCGCCAGCACAAGTCAACTGCATGCCAACAGGATATACTGAACAGCTGGGACACAACAAAAAAGACGGGCCCAAAATGACAAACATCACGTGACATCGGAGCGTGGCAGACGACACAACCTGGCGCGGGCCAGTAAGTTTAACTCCGTTTATGTAGGTTTGTTTTTTCCGCGATGACACGCATGCACCGTGACAAATAGGAAGTTAAGTACCGCATGCCCGCTTTAGCCCACGGGTGGATAAAAGACGGAAGTCTGTTGGCCGACAATACGTTTGAAGACGCTGGCTGGGACGCGTGTGACGGTGGAGCTGTCAGGGGGTTCGACTGCTTAATGAGCCGGTGGACACGGATCTGACGGTGTTGTAGTCATGGAGAGTATTGTTGGCGCGTAATGCTCATGTTAGCGTCACGTATGTAAGGAAAGACTGACTGACTGAGTTTGGTTTTACGCCGCTTTTAGCAATATTCCAGCAACATCACGGCGGGGGGACACCAGAAATGGGCTTCACACATTGTACCCATGCGGGGATTCGAACCCGGGTCTTCGGCGTGACGAGCCAACGCTTCAACCATTAGGCTACCCCACCGCCCCCTGTAAGGAAAGAAGCGTTTAGGAGATGCACAGCAAGATACAGTCTCGGTACAAACTGTTTTACGCGACCAAATCTCGAATAAAATGTTTTACACAGCCAGGGCTGATTCAAAAATCTGTCTCTAGTGCTGCGATTGTCGTCGGTTTTGAAGAACCGGAATCAACATATGTGTAACACTAAGATCTCTTTGGAGGAGTTGCTACAGTAATTGAGTTTAAAGTCGTTTTAGCAATATCCCAGCAATATCGGCGGGGGACACCAGATAAGGGCTTCACACAGTGTACCCATGTGGGGAATCGAACCCGTACTTTCTGTGGAGCGAGCGAATACTGTAACCACTGGGCCACCCCAGCGCAATAATTGAAGCTATCACAAAGAGAGTGTCCCCAGCTTCACGAAAACACCATTTATCCAACGATTATAAAAAAAAGATGAAATGGTCCAGAGAACGTTCTGGGTGCTCTGGGCGTGATATTGTTACATTTGAAGCTAATTCCTTCATAAAACATAAGGGGTATCCTGATACACTGAATGAAAGAAGACCCTCAGCAAATGCATATGTGCGTGTGAATCTTGTGTTAATGATTTGTCTCATGGAGGCATAAGAACTGTCGTTTTCGGCTGTTTGAATATGTCATGAGTGACCTTTTGGGCATAATAAAAGTACTGGACTTTTATATATAGCATTCAAAATGTATTCATAGAAATACATGTAACTCCATTACGCACGCACACAACACACACACGCACACTCACTCACTCACACGCGCACACACGCATACACTCATGCGTTATTCATATACAATTCATATACAACAGTTACATAATTTGGTTGAACAGTGGTCGTAAAATACGACATACATAAATTTGGGTCTTCAGAAATGTATAACAACTATTTATTTTCTAAAACTTATATTTTTTCAAATATAAAGAGTTTTGGCTTTGGATTCGTCTTGAACTGGACAGGTGATGCAGGTCATTATAGTGAGTGAGTGAGTTTAGTTTTACGCCGCTTTTAGCAATATTCCAGCAATATCACGGCGGGGGACACCAGAAATGGGCTTCACACATTGTGCCCATGTGGGGAATCGAACCCGGGTCTTCGGCGTGACGAGCGAACGCTTTAACCACTAGGCTACCCCACCGCCCAGGTCATTATAAGATATAATACATCTCAGTTGTTGTAGGTCATTATAAGATATAAGACAGCTCAGTTGTTATACGTTATTATAAGATATGATACAGCTCAGTTGCTGTAGGTCATTATAATATATAATACAGCTCAGTTGTTGTAGGTCATTATAATATATAATACAGCTCTCAGTTGCTGTAGGTTATTATAAGATATGATACAGCTCAGTTGCTGTAGGTCATAATATATAATACAGCTCAGTTGCTATAGGTCATTATAGGATATAATACAGCTCAGTTGTTATAGGTCATTATAATACAGCTCAGTTGCTGTAGGTCATTATAAGATATAATACAGCTCAGTTGCTATAGGTCATTATAATACAGCTCAGTTGCTTTAGGTCATTATAAGATATAATACAGCTCAGTTGTTATAGGTCATTATAATGATACAACTCAGTTGCTGTAGGTCATTATAAGATATAATACATCTCAGATGCTATAGGTCATTATAATGTGTAATACATCTTAGTTGTTATAGGTCATTATAAGATGTCATACAGCTCAGTGGACATAGGTCATTATGATACATAACAGCTCAGTTGCTATATGTCATTATAGGATATAACACAGCTCAGTTGCTATAGGTCATTATAAGAGGTAATACAACTCAGTTGCTATAGGTCATTATAATAAAAGCTCAGTTGCCATAGGTCATTATAATAAAGCTCAGTTGCTATAGGCCATTATAATGTATAATACATCTCAGTTGTTATATGTCATTATAAGATATAATAAAACTCAGGTGCTACAGGTCATTATAAGATATAATACATCTCATTTGCTACAGGTCATTATAAGATATAATACATCTCAGTTGCTATATGTCATTATAAGATATAATACATCTCAGTTGCTACAGGTAATTATAAGATATAATACATCTCAGGTGCTACAGGTCATTATAAGATATAATACATCTCAGTTGCTACAGGTCATTATAAGATATAATACAGCTCAGGTGCTACAGGCCATTATAAGATATAATACATCTCAGGTTGCTACAGGTCATTATAAGATATAATAAAGCTCAGGTGCTACAGGCCATTATAATATATAATACATCTCAGGTGCTACAGGTCATTATAAGATATAACACATCTCAGGTGCTACAGGTCATTATAAGATATAATAAAGCTCAGGTGCTACAGGCCATTATAATATATCATACATCTCAGGTGCTATAGGTCATTATAAGATATAACACATCTCAGGTGCTACAGGTCATTATAAGATATAATAAAGCTCAGGTGCTACAGGTCATTATAATATATAATACATCTCAGGTGCTACAGGTCATTATAAGATATGATACATCTCAGTTGCTACAGGTCATTATAAGATATAATAAAGCTCTGGTGCTATAGGTCATTATAAGATATAATACATCTCAGGTGCTACAGGTCATTATAAGATATAATAAAGCTCATAGGTGCTACAGGCCATTATAATATATAATACACATCTCAGGTGCTACAGGTAATTATAAGATATAATACAGCTCAGGTGCTATAGGTCATTATAAGATATAATACATCTCAGTTGCTATAGGTCATTATAAGATATGATACAACTCAGTTGCTATAGGTCATTATAAGATATGATACAACTCAGTTGCTATAGGTCATTATAAGATATAATACAACTCAGTTGCTATAGGTCATTATAAGATATAATACATCCTCAGGTGCTACAGGCCATTATAAGATATAATACATCTCAGTTGCTACAGGTCATTATAAGATATAATAAAGCCTCAGGTGCTAGGCCATTATAAGATATAATACATCTCAGCTGCTACAGGTCATTATAAGATATAATACATCTCAGTTGCTATAGGTCATTATAAGATATAATAAAGCTCAGGTGCTACAGGTCATTATAATATATAATACAACTCAGTTGCTATAGGTCATTTATAAGATATATACATCTCAGTTGCTACAGGTCATTATAAGATATAATACAGCTCAGTTGTTGTAGGTCATTATAAGATATAATACATCTCAGGTGCTACAGGTCATTATATAAGATATAATACATCTCAGGTGCTACAGGTCATTATAAGATATATAATACAGCTCAGGTTGCTATAGGTCATTATAAGATATGATACATCTCAGGTGCTACAGGTCATTATAAGATATAATAAAGCTCCAGGTGCTACAGGCCATTATAATATAAGAAATACATCTCCAGGTGCTACAGGTATTATAAGATAGAATACATCTCAGTTGCTATAGGTCATTATAAGATATAATACATCTCAGTTGCTACAGGTCAATGTAAGATATAATACATCTCAGTTGCTATAGGTCATTATAAGATATAATACATCTCAGTTGTTGTAGGTCATTATAAGATATAATACAGCTCAGTTGCTATAGGTCATTATAAGATATAATACATCTCAGTTGCTATAGGTCATTATAAGATATGATACAACTCAGTTGCTATAGGTCATTATAAGATATAATACATCTCAGTTGCTATAGGTCATTATAAGATATAATACATCTCAGTTGCTATAGGTCATTATAAGATATAATACATCTCAGTTGCTACAGGTCATTATAAGATATAATACATCTCAGTTGCTATATGTCATTATAAGATATAATACATCTCAGTTGCTATAGGTCATTATAAGATATAATACATCTCAGGTGCTACAGGTCATTATAAGATATAATACATCTCAGTTGCTACAGGTCATTATAAGATATAATACATCTCAGTTGCTATATGTCATAATACATCTCAGTTGCTATAGGCCATTATAAGATATAATACAGTTCATTGCTATATGTCATTATAAGATATAAAACATCCCATTATTTACAGGTTATTATAAAGGTATAATACATCTCAGTTTACTATATGTCATTATAAGATATAATACATCTCAGTTGCTACAAGGTTATTATAAGATATAATACATCTCAGTTGCTATATGTCATTATAAGATATAATACATCTCAGGTGCTACAGGTCATTATATGATATAATACATCTCAGGTGCTACAGGTCATTATAAGATATAATACATCTCAGTTGCTACAGGTCATTATAGGATATAATACATCTCAGGTGCTACAGGTCATTATAAGATATAATACATCTCAGTTGCTACAGGTCATTATAAGATATAATACATCTCAGTTGCTATAGGTCATTATAAGATATGATACAGTTCAGAGACCAATCTGACACCTGACCCCTTCTATAAACTACCAAGCCCTTGTTCTTGACGTTTCCTGTAACGTCACACCCGCGTTGACGCAGCTGCATAGTGAACGTCTTCAGTGACAACGTGCACCACTCCCTTTATCACGTATCCTTGTCACTTGGGGCTTCTGCACCCAAATACCCCCGGGTATTCAGACCTTGCTGAATGGGTACAATTCGTGAAGGCAGCTCGTGGAGTCCACGTTGAATCAGTTGTGCTGTAGACTGCTAATTCTCGCACTCTTTCATTTGACAGCAATAGCATTCTTCCCGACTTCATCCAGCGGAACCTTAACACTTGAACTTTGGCAAATATGTTTCACATCGGAGTTGTATGCCATTTGAAGGTCTACAGCACCGAACGCTGCACAAAGCCATTGAAACGGTGGAACATTAATAAATGTGTCAATTCCTGCAGGATAGACCCATCAAACAGTCTTAAATCTTAATCATCTCCCCGAAACGACTCGATCTGTCTGTCCTGGTTGAAAGGGGTATTCACCTGCATGTATTAAAGCTGCATGTCTAGCTGACATCTGACAG
The DNA here is from genome assembly GCF_003918875.1 of Haliotis rubra. Lineage (NCBI taxonomy): Eukaryota > Metazoa > Mollusca > Gastropoda > Lepetellida > Haliotidae > Haliotis > Haliotis rubra. The sequence goes on along the minus strand of NW_025765626.1, from coordinate 8,837 downwards.
CAGACGAGAATTGTTTTGTCTGCAGCCACTTTACCTGCTTAAAGTCATTTAAGGATTTATCTTGCTAAAGATAATCGTCATCGGCCGGCGCGTGCCGTGTTGCCATGCTATGAGCGTGACTCCTGGCGATCTGGATTTTATCTTCAATCACAGACCCTGTTAACTCAGGCATGGAAATCGGACAGATCTAGGGAACAACCCTCCGCACAACGTGAATGCCTTTTAACAGAGTGGAACCAATCAAGCAGGCCAAATGACCATGCGTCGAGTGTCAGAGTTATCCCCCTTTGTATGTTATTGCTTCTGTTGGCGTGATTGTACGGGCCGATAATCAAAAATAACCTCCAACAGGATAATTATTTCGCCAATTATCCAATGATAATTTTCTTCGTTGAAATACTTTTCTCACGTTTTAATTTCAAGGTCAATTAAACCAACTCTCATTGTGAGAAGCGTGGTGCCATTTTCTGTCGGCCTTAACACCGCGAAACCTTTCCAGAAAATGGCTATACAGGTGAGATAGGCATGCACGTGCGCACGTGACGTAGGCAGACGACACTGCTTGCCTGCGCCGGGCCTGCTCTTAATAACTCATTTTACAATCCCGTAAAGCTCTTTTCGATCTGGGTATTTTTAAAGGGCATTCAGAAATTGATGTGAAATTATCCACATTCTCCATCGCGCGGATGAACGGGTGTCCAGATCACGTTATGAAAAATGGTCGGCACGCGACTTCAGCGTCTGTTACGTTCGCGATCTCCATTCAAACAACGTTGAACACAGCGACCTGACATTCACGGGTAGGGTTTTCGCATCAGAATCGAGGTGAATACTGCCTCATTCGTTCCACCTGTATTTTAGTGCAGAAACGACAGGTAACTTACCTGCGCGCACAACTGGCGTTAGATACCACGCGTGTGTGAATGCGCATTGAATTACGGTGTTAAAATCAATGATTTGAACGCATGCATTTGTGCTTAAAAAATTTACTCGTGAATTGTCATGACGTAAATCCTTAGTTCGCCATATTGATTTCGCGAGTCAGTTTACGGCTGAAGGCAGAGTTAAGTTTCAATGGCCACGTATCCATATAAACGGAAATAAAGTACCTTTTAATGTTTGAACCCATGACGGTGAAAGAGTTCAAAAGCGAACTGCCTATACACAAAGTGCATTTCCTAAAAAAATATGTTTTTATATAATTTCTCATTTGTCCCTTTTGATAAATCGTACTTTACTCAACTCAACAACACAGCAACACGACGTTGCGATATGATCATCACACAAAGGCTTTTAAATGTTTGTATTTGTGTTTTCAAGATGCTATCTTCAAGCCGTGTTTTAATTAATACTTATTTTGACGGTTGAAATTCCATTTTGGAAATCGAAGTTAAACAGCGAATCCGTGTTCAACAAAAATAAGGGGGAAAAAATGACCAATTTCATTTTGCAGCCTTCTTTCAGACACATGTACAGAAACAGATTTTGTATAGATGCAGAAACATGTGGCAGTGGAAATAAAGCAGAGCATTGTGAGACGTTCGTTCAACTAAAAAAAATGAGGGCCGAATTTATAATCGAAGTTATTCCGGCTACGCGTTTATTTAGGATGTTATCATATTATACAAACCAATAACATACATGTATGTATTTCAATATTTAAATTCTACTACACTTAAAATTAGACAAAGATTTGTGCAAATGTGTCAAATAGTATTTGAAATAAGCCATAATTTCTATTTTAAATTCTGTGTAACACATTTTGTGTTCTTGACCAAAATTATGAACACTATCGTGATTATCATACAATTTTCAGATTTATTCATATCATCGAGGTAACTTTTCTTTTTCTCTTGAGTTTATTTCTAAGCACATATTCAAATGAGTGAATGATTATGGTTTTACGCCGCTTTTAGCAATATTCCAGCAATATCACGGAGGGGGGCACCAGAAATGGGCTTCACATATTGTACCCATATGGGGAATCGAACCCGGGTCCTCGGCGTGACGAGCGAACGCTTTAACCACTAGGTTACCCCACCGCCCCCATATTAAAGAGACGATCGGGTTGCTCATATGACAAAGCGTACGCTGGTCACCACGCGGTCACGTGTTCGATTCTCCACGTGGGTACAATGTGTGATATCCTGTCTATCGCCATCAACTTGATGGAATATTGATAACGTGATACTGTACACACTCCAAGCATATACATACAGCGTCGTGGTCTACTGGACACAACGTCAGCCCGGGGAGCTTGAGGTCGGTAGTTCGATCCCTACACGTCAAATCAGAAGACGTTACATAATGGAACTTGTTGTTTCCCTGCCTGGCTCCCGTCTCAAGGGTGATATATACAAGGACTGGTCACCTCGTAGTCAATATACGGAGTGTAGTATCACTACAGCTGCAGCCTGGTATATCACAGTGTTAGCTCTAGAAAACCACCAATCGAAGTATAGTACAGTAGCTTCTAGGGCTGTAACGATGCTTCGAACTATCGATGGATTGCAAGTGCTGAGCCTCCGATACCAATTAATCGATGGTAGAAACGAAAAGCTATCGATGCATCTATAGTGTGTGTGACTATCGATAGTTTAGTAATTGGCTTCCCTTGATAAATGCGCAGCGCAAAATACAGGATGTTTGGGTGCAGACTTGAATGCAGCTTCATTTACTTGACTTGGGTTTCAAGTTTCTTGTCAGTTATTAAAAGAGACTGAAACTACTTCGGCTTGTTTTTATTTCATATAAAGTATACATTCATTTGGGAAATGACTTCATATGAGACAATTCAAGGAGAGGTAAAACACTACTGCAACAGTATGTTAAAGTATACATTCATTTGGGAAATGACTTCATATGAGACAATTCAAGGAGAGGTAAAACACTACTGCAACAGTATGTTAAAGTATACATTCATTTGGGAAATGACTTCACTATATGAGACAATTCAAGGAGAGGTAAAACACTACTGCAACAGTATGTTAAAAGTATACATTCATTTGGGAAATGACTTCATATGAGACAATTCAAGGAGAGGTAAAACACTACTGCAACAGTATGTTAAAGTATACATTCATTTGGGAAATGACTTCATATGAGACAATTCAAGGAGAGGTAAAACACTACTGCAACAGTATGTTAAAGTATACATTCATTTGGGAAATGACTTCATATGAGACAATTTAAGGAGAGGTAAAACACTACTGCAACAGTATGTTAAAGTATACATTCATTTGGGAAATGACTTCATATGAGACAATTCAAGGAGAGGTAAAACACTACTGCAACAGTATGTTAAAGTATACATTCATTTGGGAAATGACTTCATATGAGACAATTCAAGGAGAGGTAAAACACTACTGCAACAGTATGTTAAAGTATACATTCATTTGGGAAATGACTTCATATGAGACAATTCAAGGAGAGATAAAACACTACTGCAACAGTATGTTAAAGTATACATTCATTTGGGAAATGACTTCATATGAGACAATTCAAGGAGAGGTAAAACACTACTGCAACAGTATGTTAAAGTATACATTCATTTGGGAAATGACTTCATATGAGACAATTCAAGGAGAGGTAAAACACTACTGCAACAGTATGTTAAAGCATACATTCATTTGGGAAATGACTTCATATGAGACAATTCAAGGAGAGGTAAAACACTACTGCAACAGTATGTTAAAGTATACATTCATTTGGGAAATGACTTCATATGAGACAATTCAAGGAGAGGTAAAACACTACTGCAACAGTATGTTAAAGTATACATTCATTTGGGAAATGACTTCATATGAGACAATTTAAGGAGAGGTAAAACACTACTGCAACAGTATGTTAAAGTATACATTCATTTGGGAAATGACTTCATATGAGACAATTCAAGGAGAGGTAAAACACTACTGCAACAGTATGTTAAAGTATACATTCATTTGGGAAATGACTTCATATGAGACAATTCAAGGAGAGATAAAACACTACTGCAACAGTATGTTAAAGTATACATTCATTTGGGAAATGACTTCATATGAGACAATTCAAGGAGAGGTAAAACACTACTGCAACAGTATGTTAAAGTATACATTCATTTGGGAAATGACTTCATATGAGACAATTCAAGGAGAGGTAAAACACTACTGCAACACATATGTTAAAGTATACATTCATTTGGGAAATGACTTCATATGAGACAATTTAAGGAGAGGTAAAACACTACTGCAACAGTATGTTAAAGTATACATTCATTTGGGAAATGACTTCATATGAGACAATTCAAGGAGAGGTAAAACACTACTGCAACAGTATGTTAAAGTATACATTCATTTGGGAAATGACTTCATATGAGACAATTCAAGGAGAGGTAAAACACTACTGCAACAGTATGTTAAAGCATACATTCATTTGGGAAATGACTTCATATGAGACAATTCAAGGAGAGGTAAAACACTACTGCAACAGTATGTTAAAGTATACATTCATTTGGGAAATGACTTCATATGAGACAATTTAAGGAGAGGTAAAACACTACTGCAACAGTATGTTAAAGCATACATTCATTTGGGAAATGACTTCATATGAGACAATTTAAGGAGAGGTAAAACACTACTGCAACAGTATGTTAAAGTATACATTCATTTGGGAAATGACTTCATATGAGACAATTCAAGGAGAGGTAAAACACTACTGCAACAGTATGTTAAAGTATACATTCATTTGGGAAATGACTTCATATGAGACAATTCAAGGAGAGGTAAAACACTACTGCAACAGTATGTTAAAGTATACATTCATTTGGGAAATGACTTCATATGAGACAATTCAAGGAGAGGTAAAACACTACTGCAACAGTATGTTAAAGTATACATTCATTTGGGAAATGACTTCATATGAGACAATTCAAGGAGAGGTAAAAACACTACTGCAACAGTATGTTAAAGTATACATTCATTTGGGAAATGACTTCATATGAGACAATTCAAGGAGAGGTAAAACACTACTGCAACAGTATGTTAAAGTATACATTCATTTGGGAAATGACTTCATATGAGACAATTCAAGGAGAGGTAAAACACTACTGCAACAGTATGTTAAAGTATACATTCATTTGGGAAATGACTTCATATGAGACAATTCAAGGAGAGGTAAAACACTACTGCAACAGTATGTTAAAGTATACATTCATTTGGGAAATGACTTCATATGAGACAATTCAAGGAGAGGTAAAACACTACTGCAACAGTATGTTAAAGTATACATTCATTTGGGAAATGACTTCATATGAGACAATTCAAGGAGAGGTAAAACACTACTGCAACAGTATGTTAAAGTATACATTCATTTGGGAAATGACTTCATATGAGACAATTCAAGGAGAGGTAAAACACTACTGCAACAGTATTGCAATAGTTGTTCCCAATACACTATCGCTATCGCAATAGTTGTTTCCCCCTTAATAGTCACCCTTAGTTGCTGTAACAAAAATTCCGAGTGCAACATCAAGAAAACTTGACGTGGTTGCTACCCTTCGCAAGTATACCCGTGAAAGTCCGGGTTAGAAATGATCTTCAGTAACCCATGCTTGTCGTAAGAGGCGACAAACGGGATCGGGTGGTCAGGCTCGCTGACTTGGTTGACACATGTCATCGGTTCCCAATTGCGCAGATCCATGCTCATGTTGTTGATCACTGGATTGACTGGTCCAGACTCGATTATTTACAGACCGACGCCATATAGCTGGAATATTGCTGAATGCGGCGTAAAACTCACTCACTCACTCACCTTCGCAAGTATCAACTAACAATGCGTTCCCAGAGCAATGACAGGTTTAATCAATCAAGCAAGACCACTAAATCTGTTTTGTTTTCTCTACAACATAATGTAGAGATAAATAGTAAGGGGTTTGTTTGTTTATTTGTTTGTGTCTATGTTTTTGTTTGTTAACGCTGGCCTTAACAATATTTCAGATGGATCGACGAAGAATTAAAAAATATTGTTGGCTTACGTCACACGATAAGAAGACTAAACAACATTAACCCACGAACAGAACTAAATATATTTCAAACTCTCGAAAAGTTGTTAAGAAAAATGTTTGACGTTTGAAATAAGTAATTGAAAAGTATTTCTTCACATAGTTGTGTTGTGGTGCCTTCCTTTGGCCTCAAACACAAACGGCTCTTTGATCTACATGTGACAAATATAGCGACTATTGCTTTTGGCCTCAGGGTAGTATTCCACCTATATAATTGCTGCGTCACTGTTTCAGCGTGACTTGATTGTTTTCACTAGTGTGTTCAGAAACAACGGTTACTCTAGGTAAACAACAGCTGTAGATCTTGGTTAGAACTGGTGTTCAGCAACCCATGCTTTTCCTAAATGGCTGCTAACGGGATCGAATAATCACTGACTTGATTGAAGTATGTCATCGTATCCCAAATGTATCCAAATTCACACAAAACTATTTATTATTGTCAGTATAAAACCCTATTATATGTAGAAAAATACTTAAATTGTAACATTTGTTTAAATTTGAGATCTGCCCTTTCAAAATCCAGAGGTGGAAACTTTAATTTAGCAATAGAGACTGGGAGATAGGAAAACATTGATCTAATGAAAGATTTTGTTTATTTTGTAAATCAAAAGGTATTAATGTTGTTGAAGATGAGTGGCATATTTTGAACATCTGTAAATGTTTTTCTGATGTTCGAAATAGATATATTGTTAAATATTTTAAGCCTCCTACAATAAACAACTTTATAAATATTATGCAATCTACCAATATTGATGTGATTAAGAAAGTTAGTCTATTTTTATATAATGTACAAATTAGAATTAAGAGTAGAGCTTGTTTATAGCTCTGTGTGTACCATTCATGCGATGTGTGACAGTGCACCTGTCTCTATTATGGGCCAATGGCCTTTTACTGAATAAAACTGTCTGTCTGTATCCCAAATGTGTAGATTGATGCTCATGATGCCAATCACTGGTTTGTCTGGTCCAGACTCGATTTTTCCCAGGATGCCATCATATAGCAGGAATGTTGTTGAGTGCTTAAACAACATACAAACTAAGAAACAACTTTCCGTTTCCTGTTTTCCAGCTTCAGCGGTGCTTCAAAGACCACCCTGTTTATCTCATCATATCACTTCCCTTCCAAATAACATCAGATTACACCCTTTTGTTAGTTATGTAACGATCATGTGTAACATTCAAGGAAACGCCTTGGATCTGTTGTATAATCTCCTTCAGCCAATCAGCGGGGCTGCTGGGACTATATGTCCCGTGCCGTGACGTCACAATAGAAAGATCAACACCTTGAGGACATTTTGACGAAAGCAGGTGTTCCATGGAGTGAAAGCAAATCGCACTAATTGTTGACCGGGCGATTGTCAACACAAACATGCGCTACATTACTTTATTATAATTCGGTGTGATGGTGACGATATTGTGGAAACAAACTGTTACATCTATTAAGCACTGATACGTTTTTTTTCTAATGTCCCACTTTGGTAGGACCTCAGCTGGGCTTACCATGACACATGTTGTAAATCTGGCCTCGTGGTTTCGCCAGTAACAGGGGGTTGTGCAATTAAATAACGTAATTATGAACGATTTATGCTTCTTTTAGGAGACCGCTTCTTTGTGTGGGGGTGTTTGTGGGATGTTGGAACGGAATGATGTTTATCTATTACATTTTATTATCAGTCAATCATATTGTTTTCAATAGTCCTTTTTATGTATGGCCGATACCCTACACGTACGTAAAGTACATGTGAGAAAAAGTATGTACTCTTAATGTTCAGCATGTTTTCATGATTTTATTTGAACAGACTTTCAGCAGTGAGTGAGTGAGTATGGTTTTACGCCGCTTTCAGCAGAAAATGATCAGATACATAAGAACAGATAATTAATCTCTCTTTCAATGCAGATGTTCATACAAAAGTGTTGTGAGGGATTATTCCTACCAAGTCCAATTACACGCGAGAGATTCCGCCATCAGAGTCACAGTTATTGTAAACGCTATCGAGAGTTAGGCGCCAATGTGACGTCATTGAATCGAGTGTATATTACTATTAAACATGCACATGATGAACCCAATGGATATGGACAAAGTGTAATAATTAGTATTTTTCTCATAGCGCATTGTCTCTTATCCACAACAACCTGTGAAGATCCGAGTAAGAACTGGTCTTCAGTAACCCGCTGCTTGTCGTAAGAGGCGACTAACGGGATCGAATTGTGGTCAGGCTCGCTTGAACTTGGATTGACACATGTCATGTCGTATCCCAGTTGTGTAGCCGACGATTTTATCATCCAAAACTGTGTTCCACAGGAGATATCGCTTGTGTGAGGATCAAATGATATCTCCTAGGAGATATCGTTTTGACAGTAGATTTTTGTACAATGCCTGACAATGCTATGACGTCATGTGCCTTGATGACGTCCTCAATGCTATAACATCGCTGCACTGCAAGTCTAATGGCAATTACCATGTTCAGAGAAGTGAAAATTAATGAAGAAGTGATTTTGGATGATAAGTAGAATCCTCACCCTCGTGTCTTTCTGATATGAAATATATCAACACTCGTTGATAAAAGTAAAATATCCTCGGCAAAGCCTCGGATATTTGTAAGCTTTATCAACTCGTGTTGATATAATTGATATCAGAAGACACTTGGGTGAGATTCTCTATTACTCATGCAGTTGATCACTGGATTGTCTGATCCAGACTCGATTATTTACAGACCACCGCCATATAGCTGGAATATTGCTGATTGGGGCGTAAAACTAAACTCATTGCACTCACTCTTATCACACAGCAACTATTAGTA